>NW_024117010.1:0-10757 GCF_003073215.2 Triticum urartu | reverse complement strand
CCCCCCCCCCTCCTTCAAAATGTGCGTGAGCAGTGCGAACCATGACATAGTCACCCACTCGTATCATTTTGACATGTTCCCTTCCATAAAAAAAATGTGCAAATTGGATCCTCAGCATGTGTCGTCGGCTACCTCTTACAAGATCAAATTTAAACAGTATTATTCAGATGTGAAACGTCTTATGACAAATGCTCGGGATTTTATATTGCTTAGAGCATCTCCAATAGAAGATATATATATACCCGGGAAGATCAAATTTAAACAGTATTATTCAGATGTGAAACGTCTTATGACAAATGCTCGGGATTTTACATTGCTTAGAGCATCTCCAATAGAAGATATATATATACCTGGAGATGTAAAAGTAGGTATTGTATAATTTATATCACCAAAAGAAATGCCTTTAATTTACATCTTCAAAAAGAAGTCTCGACTTCAACAAATGATGTATGTTTGGTGATGTCTAGTGCTCCAACAGATGATGTATTTGAAAATGTAAAACTAGTTCTTCGGCGACATGGCGGCGGTGCGGCTCCGGCCGAGGGCCGAGTAGAGATGGGCGCCGGCGGCCGAGCGTGGAGACGGGCGCTAGCAGGGGAGCTCGAATCGGGCAGCCGAGCATCAAATTGAGATGAGAAGCGGGGCGGGGCGGCGGCGAAACTCAAAATGCGCCGGCGGCTGAGCTTCAAATGCGATGGGGCGGGCCGACGGAGCTTCAACTAAGGTGGGGCGGGGCGACAACACTTGAATCAAGCGGCAGCGTGGCGGAAAACGGGGCGGATGCGGTGGAACCTCGTCCTCCGCTGGTGGTGGATGTGGATCACGACGGCGACTGGATGTGGAGCCTGCCGAGCTCCATCCTCCGCAGCCGACTCGAGCGGGCGCTCCTCGAGGATCCCCGGTGGCGTCGCCATGGGAAGATGAGCACGGGAGCGACGACGACGACCGCGCGGTAGGAGGAGGCGGCCATGGTGGCCCGGTGGCAAGGGCGAGGCGCTAGAGCTGGCCGGGGCGGCGAGGAGGCGTCGAATCTGGCCGAAATCGACCGGTGACGGCAGCAGCAAAGGGATCAATAGTTGAAAACTTTCATGATGACGGTTGGTTGACGCGTGGCTGGCCGTTTTACATCTAGGTTTACATTTCCAGCGGTTGGAGATGCAAATTTGTATCTTTAAATGTTGTATTTACATTATCTGAAGCAGGTGATGTAAAAATATATACATCTACATCATCCGTTGGAGCGGCATTTTTAGGCCTTGATGATGTAAAAGATAGTTATTTATACACCTATATCATTTATTGGAGATGCTTTTATAATTCAAAAAATGTATCGCCCCTTAAGGCCACGACAATTCACATCCAAGGAAGATCTTGGCATTAATGTCATATGAGTACATTTTTTTCTTTTGTTTTGAGATGAGGCCAAAGACTGCGCTGTTTTAGGTAATGCGTAACTAAAATGTTCACATCCGAAATCCTCTCTTTAACCCAAATGATAAGTGTTATATGTGTGGCACGTAGTAACACCATTCTCGCGTTTTTACAACTAAAATTACCATAAAAAAGGGAAACAAAATCTAGAAAACTAAAACTGTTCATCCAAACAGAAAGTTGTCATACTTCACATCCCCGGGTAACTAAAGGTACCATCAAAAAAGTCAAAGCAAAATTGCTGCATGCCATACATGTGGCACTTATCAGAGTCCCTCTTTAATTTCTATAAAAATTGTTATTTTATGCTTGTTTTTGGTAGAGAGGCCATATTTTTTTGCTTCTCTCGCTTATCCATAATAATTGTCGTTGATTTAGTACATCCATATTAATTATCATTGATTTAGTACAATTAATATGTTATTTTAGAATCAGTACAATTAATATGTTATTTTAGAATCAGTACAATTAATATGGAAAAAAAAGCTAGTGGTCAACTGACCGATCTTTTCTCTCAAGTCCATGAGGTTCTACGCTTGACACACGTCTTATGGGCCATCACACCGCTTCTCTCCTTCATCCCTTTCTCTACTGAAATGGCCGCATATTTTATCTCTTCTATCCATGCGTTGAATCTAACCTTCGCCTGCAATCTCTTTATGGATCTCATCTGAACATACAAAATGCTCCGTACCGCAGTTCTTGCAACCGGGCACCCGTTTCGAAAAGGCATACCGCAACAAACAGCATGATGCAGAGACCACGGGGTGCTCTCACCGTTGCAGCCGTCGGCGTTCTTACAAGTTTTCGCAACGATAGTACTATTACAGGAATACATAGGAGAAGCTGGAGATGTTTGGTCATATTGCAATGAAGGTTTTGCAACGAGAGTCTTGTTACAGAAAAATAGAGAAGAAGTTTTGCATCAAGGGTTTTGTTGCAAAAAATAGAGAAGAATATTTTTTTTGCAACAGGGTCTTGTTACGGTATATCATAGAAGAGAAGATTTTGCAACAGAGGTCTTGTTACACAAAATTAGAGAAGAAGGAATTTTGTAACATGTCTCTGCTGCAGAAAGTTAGAGAAGAAAAGATTTTCCAACAAGAGCATTGTTGCAGGAAATTAGACAAGAAGAACTGGGCACCTGGTTCGAAAAGGCATACCGCAACAAACAGCGTGATGCAGAGACCACGGGGTGCTCTCACCGTTGCAGCCGTCGGCGTTCTTACAGGTTTTTGCAACAATAGTATTATTGCAGGAATACATAGGAGAAGCTGGAGATGTTTGGTCATATTGCAATGAAGGTTTTGCAACGAGAGTCTTATTACGGAAAATAAAGAAGAAGTTTTGCATCAAGGGTTTTGTTGCAAAAAAATAGAGAAGAATATTTTTTGCAACAAGGTCTTGTTGCGGTATATCAACGAAGAGAAGATTTTGCAACAGAGGTCTTGTTACACAAAATTAGAGAAAAAGGATTTTTGTAACATGACTCTTGCTGCAGAAAGTTAGAGAAGAAAATATTTTCCAACCAGAGTGTTGTTGCAGGAAATTAAACAAGAAGAACGGACGGCACAATCGGACGGCTCGCGAGGCGGTGGATGCCTGACGACGCGTAGCATGGCCCAATTAATATGGATACGAGGGTGAAAACTGAAAAAATAGCGGGCCTCGTGGTGGGCTGCCCGGTGCATGGACCGGGTCCTTGTGTGTGCTGAGCGGGAGCGGGCTTTGTAAAGTGCGAAGGCGCGGGGTCAGCGTGCCTGCCATCCGGCGAGTGACGCCTCCATTCAAAATGAATCGTGTCGGTCTCGGTAACGACCCACCCGCGCGTGCCGCGTGGTATGGCACAGGGGGAGCGGAAGAGACGAACGGCATTCGCTTTGCCTCGCTATCCACCCATTCACAGAATCAACTGATCTCGATTGGGACCTGAGAAGAAAAGGAGTCCACGGATTTTGGAACCTAAACCGAGAACAACTCTATGTTTGCAGGAGTTTCGAAGAAATTTCCGAAGGGCTCGTGCAACGTTTCACACCCGTGGAATCTGGGACAACATTTTTCTATGCTTTTTTTGACACCAAACATTTTATATCCTTATGACTAAGGGCATCTTCAACGGCAACCTATAAATATCTTCCCACATCTGTCCGTTGACACGGGACCAGTCCACGGATACGGATGTGGGAGGGCCATCCAACGCTAGCCGCATACATTTCAAACCACATTTTAACTAATCGGATAAAATTCATGCAAAGTGGCCGATACTAATCAAAGTTCGGATAGAAAACAACACAAATCATCCATACATAGCATGCAAACTAAGTCTAGTACAACAATGTCTGAACACTTGATCTGTGCATTGTGTCATTGCCAAACATACAACTTAGCTATGCTAACATTTGAACATCATGTGATTCACCACATGTATGAAGAACATCCAGAGAATTGATATTTGCCAAACTTCAAAATGAGTATAGGGAGCATCCACAGAATATATTAACAACAAAAATCAAAAGAAAGAAGCTTCTTGGGGCACATCCAACATAACAAAACCATCGAGCAGGTTTTAGGTTTTGTAACTTAGAAAACAACATCATAACAGAGAAGGTCGCCCAAGCAAGGTCATTCCTCTTCTGCAAAAAAAAAAAAAGCAAGGTCGTTCCTGCTACCATTGCAATTGCAGTTCCATATCATGTGGATTGCAGATAACTAGATTAGGACAAGCAACATTCCATACAGTTCATGCATTCTGATGATCAGATCATGCAAGACACCAAAAGATTTAGGAGAATCCTGGAATTAAATTTCTTCCATTTTGGGATGACTGACTCTCGGAACAAAGTACTAAACCGTACGGTATTTTGAAACATGGCAAATTATAGTTCAACCATTTCCAGCTAGGTTTACATGGTTCTAAGTGAATAACAGTTACCAAGTCCTTAGAGGATCTACAGTCAGACTTGGCAAATCCGACCCACTATACGTCTATAGACGCTCCTGGGCAAGCCCGCGGGTGTATCCGGACGGGCCCTTATAATTCACTCCCAGCATTCACATATCTCAAATCTGGACTCTCAAATCCATGCAAATCCATGCACGTCGATCATAAAAGTCAATGTCGTACATAAATAACAAATGTTGGTACTGAGCATAGATAGTGTTTACATAAAATTTATTCTAAGTGCACAAATAAAGCATTAGCTCCTTGGTTTTCATTGTGGGCCCACATGTGCTCCACAAGATCATTGGGTAGCTGTGTGTACATATGATGATCTTGAAGATTCTGATGCATCTGCTGAAAATTCATAAGCTGAGCCACATCTTGATATTTCAGGATTTCAACTTGTTCTCCAGGTGCTTCAAAATCATTGGTTTGGGATACACCATCACCCTCATCCTCGGCAATCATATTGTGCAGAATAACACAATATGTCATCAACTACCACAAAGTTTATGATTCTCACATCATTGCAGCGCTCTACACAATTCCCCAACGAGATTGAAGCACACCAAATGCCCTCTCGACATCCTTTCTAGCCGCTTTCCGCATTGTTGCAAAGTGGCTCTGTTTATTACCATGCGGTTCGAATATGGTCTTCACAAACACCACCCACTGAGGTTAGATACCATCGGCAACATAGTATCACATGTTGTAGTCTCGACCGTTGACGGTGTAGTTGCACGGCGGTGATTTCCCATTGCAAAGCCTCCTGAACACCGGAGATCGTTGAAGGACGTTGATGTCGTTGTGAAAACCCGACATTCCAAAGAAAGCACGCGAAACCCATAAGTCATGTGATGCCACCGCTTCTAGTATGATGGTGGCATCTCTGGTGTTATCTTGATACATTCCCCACAAACCTTTAGGACAATTTTTCCCTTGCCAATGCATGCAATCAATTGATCCGAACATTCTTAGAAACCCCCTTGCCTCTCCAATAGCCAACAACTTCTTCGTGTCCTGCACATTTGGTTCTCCGAGATACTCAGGTCTAAACACCTCCACCACAGCAGGAGAGTGGATTGCTCTACCAGAGCTGGCGGCGCAGAGGCTAGGAACGGCTGCGGAGTGCGCGCGGCGGCGGAGCTGCGAGACGAGCGACGTGGAGGAGGAAAAAGAAAGAAGATAGCAAATGGATCCGACAGGTCTAGGGGGTGGAATTGGTGTAATTTACGATGGGATCGGGCTGTCGGATCCGACATGGCGGACATGTTCAGACGCCCCATATCCATCCCATATTTGGGTTGGATATAAGGTGTCAGTCAGCTCGTACGTTTGAGGCCTGTTTGAGAGAGACATCTAGGTTGAAAAATCGTGACCAAACAGTAACCGGGCAGCCTGCCCGAACGTATGAGGCCGATTTGTGCGCCCGATTGTAGATGCTCTTACGAATTAAAGGTGCACAAAAAAGTTCGCTTGCTATCCTTTTCCCAGGTGATGTTCACCAGTTATCATTACCCTGGAGTTTTCCCAGTTGGGTGTATTCTCCCTTCCTGATTTACCGGTTGGCAACCAGCACAAATCTCTCCCTTCCTCTTAAGTTCGTATTCGTAACTTTGTTTTTCTCCAACTTTATTATAGGCTTATAGCATCCTGCTGTCTTTATAAGTAAATAAAAATAGAAATAAAATGACATGTAAATCATCACCATTACATACAAAATATTTGTGTCTGTATTGCAAGTTTGCAACACACAAACAATTATATCTAGCCAAACAATATAATACTATGATACGACTCTCCATAAACAAGCGCTAGGCGCACAGGTTGACACACACAGCATATACCATACACACACATCGTTCTTATTCAAACGGAGGCCAAACCAAGGCGCCGTGGAAGGATCACTTCACCCCACTCCGCGTGGCATCAAACCAATATGATGCTGCTGCGATGCCACTTATTCTAGCGAGGAGTGGAGCGAGCGCCCCCCGTCCATCATAGCTCGAGGAACACAAACTCCTCGACGGCCGGGATGGCCCCAATCTTCTCGAGCGTCTTCTTGTCCGGCTCCTCGTCCACGCCGATGGCCATGATCGCCTGCTTGCCACGGGAGGTGCGGCCGACGCTCATGAAGCTGACGTTCACGTTCCTCTTCCCGAGGATGTTCCCGACCTTGCCGATCATCCCGGGCTGGTCGCCCTGCCGGCACAGGATCAGGTTCCCCTCCAGGCTGACGTCGACCTCGTAGGGCCCAACGACGGTCAGGTGGGGCACGCCGTACTTGACCCTGCCGACCACGACGATGTCCCCGCCGTCGCTGATCGCCCCGGCGAACCTGGACTGCACGTGCGAAAGGCGCACCTGGATGGACTCCAGCGGCGCCTCGGCGGCGGCGTTGTCGTGGGAGACCCGCTCCTCGGCGATGCGCAGGCCGCGCTGCTTCGCCGTGTAGTCCGCGTTCACGAGGTTGACGAAGGTGCTGGACACGGGCTCCACGATGCCCTTGGTGACCATCGCCCGGAGGAGCCTCGTGTCGAGGTCGTCGGGGTCCCTGGCTGAGGTGTACACCACCTTGACGCCCTTGATGCCGCTCTCCCCGGCGACGAGCTGCACTGCCAGCCTCCCCAGCTTCTCCGCCAGGGAAACATACGGAGCTAGCTCTGACATGACCTGTAAAAGGAAGAAACAGATTCAGAAGAAAGATTTGCCGCATAATCACAGTCTATCACCGACATCTCAACTTCTCAAGAAGCTTCATGCGTACCTCTGCTGGGACCATGGGAGCATTCACGGCGGTCGCTGTGAGCTCACCTCTCAGTGCGCCGCCGACGGCTTCAGCAATTTCGATGGCAACGCCTTCCTGCAATGCGGCAAGTTCGGGTGTGTTGGTACCTCAAAAAGAGCGGCAAGTGGTTTGATTACATCCACTGAAACATTTATCGTAGCCAAGACGCCGACCTGCGCCTCCACTGTGCTTGCTCCAAGATGGGGCGTGACAGTGACATTCTCATGAAGAACCAGCTTGTTGTCCTTCGCCGGGGGCTCCACAGTGAAAACATCAAGAGCTGCCTGATCCAGATTGGCAAACAAAACCTCCACCTTTCAGAGAAATCTCCACACCGGCGAGCCAGAAGAAAGCTGAGAAGAGGAAGCTTCGAATCACCTGAGCAACTTTGCCGGAGTCCAGTGCCCTGACCAGAGCATCCTCATCGATCACTCCGCCCCTGGCCACATTGACGATCCGCACGCCGGTCTTCATCTTCCCGAAGGATTCGTCGTTGAAGACCTTGGATGTCGCCGGGGTGAGCGGCATGTGGAGGGAGATGAAGTCTGCCTTGGCGATGGCCTCCTCGAAGGACACCAGCTCTGCTCCAATGGCACGGGCCTTATCGACCGGGGCATAGGGGTCATGGGCAATCACATGCATCCCTAGCCCTTTCGCTCGCCTTGCCACCTCTGAGCCAACCTTTCCAAAGCCCATGATGGCAAGAGTCTTTCCAACTAGGGAAACTCCAACGTACTTGGCTCTTTGCCATTTGCCTGTGGGAAATCAGTTCAATACTTTTATTAGTAAGAATGAACGAGTTCACTCGCATCACCTGTGGAATTTTTTTGCTTTTGTATTCCGTGATTAAAAGTTACTCCCTCCATCCCGAATTACTCGTCGCTCAAACAGATGATCTAGCACTACAATACGTCTAGATACATCCGTTTGAGCGACAAGTAATTCCACAAAAGAAGTATTTAAGTGTTAAGTTTATGCGACAATGTAAACATGCAAGATAGGAGCATAATCAATTTGACATATCTAGATTGGAAACACTGCTAAGGGCCTCTTTGATTCGTAGGATTTTGAAAATGTAGGAATAGGAAAAGTATAGGGTTGAAGTTTCATGCCCACTTGAATGTTAGCAACAGGATTTCCCCACACTCTGTTACACCCTCCCTTGGGGGACCCGGTTGTTAAACGGCGAGGTGAATTCATCGTTAAAACTTCATGGTAAAAAACTGAAAATACCTACTAGATAGTTAGATAGGATCATATAGCAACTTTTGCAGGCAAAACAAAGGCAGCCTACATCCATCGAATTTCCTCCTTGACAACGCATAATTTTGTTGGCTTCATAAGTGCCAGAAAGCAACAAGTTCCAAAATATCATAGACCGATTTTGCCTCTACATGTAGCACTAAATTTTTGCCACATAGCAGATGAAAATGCTAAAGTTGAACAGGGATCATATTCCCCACTAAGCTGAGGTATCATGCTTGGGACCCATCAAATTTTATTAGTTTCATATTGCCAAAATAGTTTTGCACAGATTCCTCAGTACGAAAAAGGCACCACCCTGCGGAATTTGCAACCGCTTATCACGAGAAAGGTAAAGCCCAACGAAAGTGGACCAGAGAATCTAAAATTATATTCCACTTCCGTTGCTGCTATTTAGTAGTACTACTAAGTAGCAATCATGACATTCAATAGTTTTCATACATATTCACTTTAGTACGCTTCAGTGTGTGATTACACTTAGATTCGCAAAGATGTTGAAAGCATAACTTCCTACTATCTGAACTAATCCCAGAAAGCAAAGACTCCTCACCCACAGCTTTGATGCACCCCTTTTGGCTACACTGGTAAGCTGTCATGATCTTCAAACAGACTTCAGAGACACACAAAAGATGCAATATACTGTACTCAATCAATCACCCACGGCAAGCAGGTCGTCGATATCACAACCCAAATGTCATCTGAAGGCTCTTACCAAATACATTGTTCATTTTCCGTTGTAACGGTTCATCATACTGATACAGTTGGGTTATGGGGGTCATGCGTGTGTACTTTTCCTCCGTTTTCAACACAAAGAGGGAGGTACATTTGTTTATTTTTGGATTTGAGTGCATACAGCTATTACAAAGTGATTAAAAGGAAATCAAACTAGAGATTAATGCTCTCGTGGAGTCACCCTGACAATTGATCTGCTTTTTTTGAGCTGAAACCCTAGAACAGTCGTTCTATGGTAATTTTATTAAATATTATAACTTGCTAATGGGGCATTTTTTATGTTCACAAGTCGAAGGCTGATTTTTCGAAGAAAACCTATCCTGAATATCGTCGGCTCAATCATTGCTGGCTAGTAAAGCGAAGAGCAAAATACTATAATCCCAAAGCAAGCACACGAGCAAACCTCAATTGATCATACGTACTACTAGCTTGTGTGGTTTTTACTTGACTGATCACTACCCTTATATCAGAAAACAGCAAATCTAATTTCCACTGTATGAGCTGACAGAAAAGGAGAGAAGGTAGCAAGGGACAATTATTTCATGGATCAAGACACGTACGCAAGCCTGTGGTCACGACGGCTTCTTTGGTGGTGCCAGCCTAGAAAAATGCGGGTCCTAGCGACGTGGCGGTGTTCATAGGACGCAATAATTTAACATAGGCTCCAACGGAGAGATTCAATCGCCGTCATGCAGATTTACTTTTGAGCTTTAGTGGTTACTTCTTTGTAGCATGCCGCTTCATCCACCTCCGCTTTGGTTCGCCGGCTATTACCCTCTTTGATACGACAACCGTTGCTTTCTACTACTAGCATTGATCCTAAGTATTGAAAGGTGTCCGTCTTAGACACAATATGTCCATGTAAAGTCTAAATTTACCTTTCTCTCGCACCCAACACCACTAAAGTGACACCACCAAATTGGAAATTTAATCACGTGTTCCTATTCTGAGGAGGAGTGAGCGCCAAAGATTATTTGTGGTGTTAATCTGCCGCCCTCCTTCAGAATCGGACGTCGATGTCAAAAATAGTGCTAAAATCTGGAACAATGGCAACTAAAACGGACGTAACTAAACACCATCACAAATGAAGCGATCGGTCACTCACCGGCCTTGAGCGCGGCGTCTGCCTGCGAGACGTTGCGGGCCATGCAGGCGAGCAGCGCGATGCCATGCTCCGCCGCGGCGACGGTGTTGGCCGTGGGGGCGTTCACGACGAGGCCCCCCGCCTCCGTCGACGCCTGCAGGTCCACGTTGTCTATCCCGACGCCGGCCCGGCCGACCACCCGCAGCCGCCCGCGCCCCGCCTCCAGCACCTCCCTCGTCACCTTGGTGCCGCTCCGCACGATGAGCGCGTCGAACTGCGCCACCTTGGCCAGGAGCTCGGCGGGGGACATGCCGTACGCGCACTCCACGTCCGCGAACTGACGCAGCACCTCCAGCCCGGCCTCGCCCAGCTTCTCCGCCACCAGGACCGCAGGCTTCGCCAGCGGCGCCGAGTCCGACACGGAGCGCGAGATCCGGCGCTTCGGCTCAGCAGAGGTCACCGGCACAGTGGCCGCCGGCGACGACAGGATCGCGGTCCGGGCGCCGGGCGCGCCGGGG
>NW_024117009.1:0-7368 GCF_003073215.2 Triticum urartu | reverse complement strand
CCTTGGTCTCCATGGCGTGGGAGGGGCGAGAGCCCCTCCGAGATTGGATCTGTCTCTGTGTCTCTCTTTGTTTCTGCATTCTCAGATTCTACCCTTTCACCGTTTCTTATATTCCCGGAGATCCGTAACTCCGATTGGGCTGAAATTTTAACACGATCTCTATCCGGATATTAGCTTTCTTGCGGCGAAAGAAGGGCACCAACCGCCTTACGGGGTGTCCACGAGGGCCCAGGGTGCGCCTGACCCCCGGGGCGCGCCCCCCTGCCTCGCGGCCCCCTCAGGCATCGTCTCACATTGATTTTTCTTTCCAAAAATCACATATATTTTAAAAAAAGTCTCTGTTAGTTTTTATCCCTTTTGGACTCCGTTTGATATGAATTTACTCCTAAATAAAAAACATGCAACAAACAGGAACTGGCACTGGGCACTGGATCAATATGTTACTCCCCAAAAATAGTATAAAAAGTTGCCAAAAGTATATGAAAGTTGCAGAATAATGGCATGGAACAATCAAAAATTATAGATACGATGGAGACGTATTAGTGACCGGTGGGAGTTGGGCATCCCAAAGGTCGTCGATGGCAGGGGAGGTCGGTGTGATGCTGAGTCACTGTCATATGCGGGCCGCATATGGGCATGAGATGAAGAGGTGGCTGGCGTCTTCTGGCAGAGCCTGGCATCGCGGGCATACCGGGTCTGTGATGATATGCTTATGGACGAGGTTGACCCGCGTATTTAGTCTGTCCCAGAAGAGGAGCCATGGGAAGATCTTGATCTTGTTTGGCACTTGCGAGCGCCAAATGAGGGGGGCATTTAAGTCGTTGTCCGGCTCTCATAGAAGAATGACATAGGCTTCTTTGGTGGAGAAGCGGCTGCCCCCCAGAAGAAAGCGTTCGTCCTGTTTCGGCGAAGAAAACATTTTGACTGTCATCAATCCGGTCTTGCAAACGGACATTGTAGAAGGACTGGAATGTGCCTTCCGGCTAAGACTCCCTTGCATGGTAGTACACCTGTGAGCACCTTCTACCCGAAGTGTTTTATTTTCCTTGGAGTATGTAGTTGTCAAAGTTGTTTCCATATGGAGTTTAACTAAAGGCTATCGTGTCTGTCCGACCTGGTTATTTGGCTCCCAAACTGATGGTTAAAGTCCGCGTGGTACGCCCACCGAACTGAGAAGGTCCTGACCTTGTATACCGCCACGCCACAATATCTTCCATGGCCTCCGCCTGGAGAGGAATTTGAATTATTCTTGCAACATCAACCAGTTTAAAGACAAACCTAATAAGGTCTAGATCCCACTGTCCCGTGTGAGGGTCTATAATTTCCTCCACTAGGTGTTATAACACTGTCCCTCCTCTAGGTGTTTTTTTGAGAGAATCACCGGGGAGGAGTCCCTCCACCTGAATATATTACTCAAAGTGGCCATTATGCCAGAGAGTGGTCCGGTCTATCAGGGAAACCAGATCGAAAACCTACCTCCTCTAGGTGTTATAACCTTTCTTGATGCACTAGAAGGAATCCAAGGATCATCCCAAATATTTATTTGCAAGCCCGTTCCAACCCGCCATACACAACCTCTCTTGAAAGTCTGAATTCCAGCCACAATAGTTTGCCAAGTAAACGACGACCCTTTCTTTGGTCCAGCCTTGTATTCCTAATATAGCACCATTGTGCTAACCCTTTTACATGATGCAAAGATGAAAGTGTAAGGGGAATGCTACATATATATGGGTCCACCCTACAAGTGGCCTAGTTATAACTCATATTGGGCCAGGGTGTTACACTAATTAACTTTCTCATGTGATTGTTCATAAACATGTATTCCCTTTCTCTAGGTACACATGGTAGACTTTGTGATTCTTTGTACGGGAAGGTTTAACAATTATCCCAACATACCCAAATTCCCTCCTGGTAGAGGCCCAGAAGCATTTGATGGGAAAGTGATCCACTCCATGGACTACTCCAAAATGGGTAGCGAGAAAGCTAAGGAGATGATCAAGGACAAGTGTGTGACTATTGTTGGGTATGGAAATTCAGCCCTTGACATTGCTAATGAATGTGCAAATATAAATGGTAAAAATATTCAATCCTCAATTAAACAGACCTTGTTTCTCTCGGTTAATGAAATTGAAACATTGGTATGTCCATTTTTCTAAAGCATTCCAATGTACGCATTGCCTATCATGCTTATATAATCTTCATCCTTATAGTTGCCTAGATAAAAATGAAACAGTGCGATTATATTTTTATAACTTTCTATTTTATTTGTTATTTAGGTATGGAGAAACCATGCACAATGGTTGTCCGAACCAAGCAATGGATCATACCAAACTTCTATGCTTGGGGTATTAACATATCAAATTTCTATCTAACTCATTTTGCTGAACTCCTTATTCACAATCCCGGTGAAGGTTTCCTCCTTAGCATATTAGCTACCGTCTTGACTCCATTGGTACTACAACATGTTTTCATTGTATATAATTCATAATCTTAATATTATTAGAAGTGTAAATGGTTTTGTTTTAGACTAGTTTCATACATGTGTACATTTCTTTTGTGCGTGAGAAGAGGTTGATTATTTCAAAGTTTGCTAAGAGCTACTACTCCATTCCAATGAAGAAGCATGACATGGTGCCTGACCATAGCTTTTTTGAGGGGATGGTGGGGTGTATGCTTTCCACTACACCCAAGGATCATTATAAGAATTTATAGGAAGGCAACATAGTTATTAAAAAGTCAAAGACCTTCGGCTTTTGTATATTCAGAACAAACCTCCGGAAGAGAAACGATGTGGTTTCAGTTCATTCATCCTGTCATGGACACTGTCGCGGAAAATATGATCCAGGGACATAATAGATATACATGGCATGAAACTATCAATGTAACGGTACGGATCAAATAAGAAGGTTGCAGGAATCCTCTGCGCAACAGATTATTTGTTTGATGTAATAAGTGTTGCTCCTGAAGAATCGCCAATGCTCCGTAGAAAGACATCGTTGTAGATGAAGATGTCAAAACATTAGAGGTGTTAGTAATCATGATACGATGGCCAAGAGAGTACTAACAGTTAATACTAGTGTAATGATACACACCTGCAAATTAACGAGGAGATTTTTCGAGAATGATATTCCAACTCATCATCACAACTTGAACTGTCAAAAGAGAATGTGGTACGAAATCAATATGTATGCACGGTAAAGAAAGACAAAATTACAGAATCAACTAATCCCAAGGAAAATAAGTAACTAAATACGGGTTAACTGGAAGGGTGAGTCGGTATAGCTACCATGATGAACTCGAGTGTCAGCTTGTTGGGATTGATGTTGATGGCGTGACAAATTGCATCCTCTGCCTCTTCAAGCTCTGGCTTGGACCACCACACAGCCTACCACTTCCCAACATAGACCTGTTTAAGTGAAGAGAGGTTCTCCAGGACAAAGTCCAAATCACCAAATCGATCCCATGTCTGCTGCACTGATAAAATAACCTCAAGGGTGTGTAGCTTCTGCATGGCTCCTTGTGCAAACTTCAGCTCCATGATGCTACTCCCGATTTTCAGCCTTGCGAGACACCGAAACAGATAACTGCCATCAATCACCAACCTTTTGCTTCGTGCGGTTTGCGCCACCCATATATGAAGATCACAGAGTGATGACATGGGGCCAAGCACTCGAAGGTGCTCCTCTCTGAGTGTTTCTAGATGCTGGATTAGAAGGGTGGAAAGGTTGGAGAGCGAAGATATCCATCTTGGCACATCGCACTTTATGCTATCAGCCAGATGGATGCACTGAAGCTGCTGAGGCTCAGGCGACAAACTATCACTTCCGTAATCTATGTTTCGATGTACACCACTTAATTTAATGCTTTTGAGATTGATTAGGTTGGAGAGACACCGCCGAAAAAGTTCCTTATAGTCATCGTTCCATCCACAAACCCTAACACGAAGGTTCCTCAATTCCGTCAGCTTGCTCAAATCGTGCAGCATGGATGGAGACTCGATATTGATACCTAGCAATTCTTGCAGTGATTTTAAATTATCCAATCGTTCTGGCAGGGCCGTGCCCATACCAATATGAAGGTACACTAGTTGTGTTAGCTGAAAAAATGATGTTGGTAACATTTTTATTGCCGTCGCACTTATGTCTAGTACTTGCAAGAACCGCAGATTCCTAATATCGTCCGGTATCTGAGTGATAGATGTATTGCATAGACATAAATACCTCAAGTGTAACATGCTGTAGGTAACCTTAATATGATGATTATCCACATCCCAACAATAAACTAAGTTCAATGCACGCAAGACTGAAAAGCTTGAAAGGGCTGGTAACAAATTGATATCTCGCCCAAACACAGTGATTGACCTCAAACGGGACAAGTTCATAGTTGCCATCTGCATGATATCGTCTTCATTTAGGCTTTGGACTGATAGCCGACGGATCTTACTTGGTGCAGATCCAGATTGCTGACCACCTATACATGTTAGAAAATTCTCTTCCCTTGAAATGGAAGTGATGAGGTCAAGCACCATATCGTGTACACGACAAGCGCTCTCTTTATCATCACTGACATCTGCTGGTTGGATCAAACCTTTGTTAATGAGCTCGCTGAAATAGTCTTCTCCTACTTCATACAAGCTATTTCCATGTTCTTCCCGAATAAAACCTTCACCAATCCATTGCCATATCAAATCTCTAGAAACAATATTATAATCCTCTGGATACAAACTTATATACAATAAAAATGTTCTTAGTTGCGGAGGTAGGTCATAGTAACTGACTGATAATATCCTTCTCATGTCCTTCACACCAGGTCTATCTTGTAGCCCAGAACCCATAGCTTGGTAGCCCTTGGACCAATCATTTCTATTTTTACTGGCTAGCATACTAGCTGTTGTAATAATAACTAATGGTACTCCACCACATCTCTTAATAATGTTATCAGATACTTCAGCTAATTGATTAGGACATTTGTCTTCGGCACCAAATATTCTTTGGTAGAATAACTTTCGTGACTGTGCAAGAGAAAGAGGCTTTAGGTCATAAACACCACCAACTTCTTTGGCAACATAAAAAATTTGAGTTGTTGTAATTATTCTACTTCCGCATTCGTTGTCAATCAAAGCATGTTTGCTTTCTTTCCATACGAAATTGTTCCATATGTCATCGATCACAATGAAGTACCTATAAGACGATATCAAATGGCCATCTATTAGTTAAGCTCCATGTAAACTTATGTTTCTTTGAGCGCAGTAAATCAAAATGTGTCAACATATATATAATACCTTGTACAGAAGGCTCCAGATTAGAAAAAAAGAAATTTAGAAAAATGCTATAAAATAAAAACAAAGGGAAAACATCCTATAGCAACATTCGATGTTCTAGAATAGCATGCTATTGTTTATGATTCAATTGGGTGGCACTTGTACTTGGAAGATGCACTGATGTTTATCGGACTATTGTGCAGGTGCTTGTGCCATGATGCTCCAAAAGCTTTGTTGGCGCTGCTGGAGGAGTCTCTGGTAAGTTGAAGGAAGAAAGCGAAGATGTAGAAGAATGACTAGCTATGTAAGTGGTCGGGAGCTAGGGAATCCTGAGCGTTATGCTTGGCTGTTCTAGCAATGGAGGAGAATTTGTTTTGTTTGTGAGCTGTAGAAGTGATGTTTGTATTGAAGAATGTGCTTCTGGTTGGCTCTTGGCTTGTGGTGTGACTGAAGAAGGACGGACGGCGTGGTGCTGAAGCCTGAGGAGGCCATGATGATGGATGGGGCCCTTGGTTGCCGTTGAGATTAGTTACTTCTTTTGGGAATTGGTGTGTTGTGTTGGTAGGATGGATGCATTGGAGTAGGTAGGTAGGAGCTCTTAGATATCATCAATCCTGGTAATGTTGTGCGGTATAGGACGAGGCAAAGCACACAAGTTGTTGTATTTCTACCTTCAACAATATGTGATATATATAATGCCATTGTTACAATATGCTTGGGTATTGGTATGATTTGGAGTGTGCGTTGATGTATTTCTGGATGGTTTGACTGATTCAGGTTACGAACAAATAAAATCATCTCCCTTTTTGTGCTTTCTCTCTGGATGACCGATGCATTTCATGCGTGCTCTGTTTGTTTATGTATGCAAAGGATGGATGGATGCAGGAGAAATGCAAATCTTGGTATCGATGGCGGAGGAAGAGGCAAAGCACATTAGTTGGTAGGACATATGGAAATACAAAGGAAATAATTGCATGGAAGCTAGCTAGGTTGCTCTGCTCATCTCCATTCCTGATTTGGAGCACATCGTTGGGTCTGTGTACCTAGTATCTATCTGTCATATGCAAGTGATCCTTGCTCTCCTCTTTAATACTATATATATGTGTGTGTATAAATCTATTTGGTGCATGCATGGATGCACGATTGATCCATTTTTTCGAGTAACTTAGTAGGAAGCGTACGGGATTCACATCAATCCGTACATGATTCACATCAAACATGATGTGACTAATAGGAAATAAATACTCCGACGTATCCAATCTACTATCCAATCTACTAATATGATGTCATTTTTTCGAGTAACTTAGTAGTAAGCTACCCAGCATTATTTGAGGGAGGGAGGTCGCACTAGTACAATAGTTAGTTATTACAGAAAGCTTAAGTAACCGTGGTAATTAACCTCCTAGGAATCCTCTCCCTCCTTGAAATCCATCCGGAGGGATTAGTATTTTGGAAAGAAAGGGGAGGGAGGGCGCACTGGTACAGTAGTTATTAGGCCCTTTCTAGTGTTCTATGGTGGACAGGTGCTAAGCATGCCATATAAGCAAAAAAATGACATGGCACAACATTTAATAAGGGGAGAAAGCACTTTGGGGACCCTAGAAAGAACCAACGCCAAACGCGAGAACCTAGGCAAACCACTTAAATGAAACAACTTGACCAATGCATGAAATACTTTAGGTGCTAACTCATTAAATAAAGTGTGCTTAGCAACAACAAGTTAAGCACCTATGCATTGAGGAGATGAGTTGCTAAGGTATTTAATGCACTTAGCACCTCATCTAAGCACCTTTGCATTGAAAGAGGTCTTAGGAAGCTTGAGAAACCGAGATAATCAACCTCTTATTGGGAAGCTTGAGAAACCGTGATAATCAACCTCTTATTGGGAAGCTTGAGAAACCGTGATAATCAACCTCTTATTGGGAAGCTTGAGAAACCGTGATAATCAACCTCTTATTGGGAAGCTTGAGAAACCGTGATAATCAACCTCTTATTGGGAAGCTTGAGAAACCGTGATAATCAACCTCTTATTGGGAAGCTTGAGAAACCGTGATAATCAACCTCTTGGAAATCCGATCCTTTTCCTCCTTAAAACCCACCCGTAGGGA
>NW_024117008.1:0-8828 GCF_003073215.2 Triticum urartu | reverse complement strand
CCGCGGTCGCCGCCGATTCAGCCGGCGCAGATCCGGCCTTCTTCTTCTTCGGTGACGGCGTGGGGGGCTGGGGTTGGTTGGGTGGAGGACGAGGACGGTGAATTTATTCCTCTCGCCGGGCAGGTCGAGGACGGAGAAGGTCAGGAGCGGCGAGCGGCGACGAATAGATCGGAGAAGGATTCTGAACTGGATCGAGTAGACATGGATCTGGTCCTCAGGTGATCGGTTCAAGAAAATATATTTCCCCCTGGACCATTATGCCCTTATCGCAATTAACATATTAAATTTAATCAATTAAAATTCCCCGTAAGATCTGACGGCTAATAAAAATCAGACGTGATCAGACATGTAAGTACTGCTAAGTACTCCGAGTACTAACCCAATCACCGTAAAACAAGGCGATGCCAGCCAGGGATGTAAGAGTCATTGGTAGCTTTTGTGGGAGGCTAAAGTGGCTAGAGCTACCCGCCATTTTATCATTACAAAATCAGAAGCGTTACCCATAGGTGTTGTAGTTGCGCAAAGAAATAGCATATTCATCTCAAGATGTTATTAGAACAGGATGCCCTTGCATGCCGTCGATCACACCAACATTGACGCCAGACATATGTTGGAGTCCCTTGAGTTCTTGGATACATTTCTTTGTCTGCAAATCCCAAATCTAGTACAAAAAAAATGAAGCATATGTAATACATCAATATATTTTATGTAACTAAATATAATTGTCGAATAATAAAAATGCCATACCTGTGCAACCCCATTATCGGATCCGGTAACCACATATTGTCGATCACCACCGGGGGAAAAATAATCAACACATATCAGCCCACCATCACAGTCCAACGTAGCGATAGGAATGGGAGAAGAACAACACCAGATCTGGTAAATTTAGGTGCTATTGCACTATTAATAAAGATAGAAATAGAAAATTTCATGGATACAGATAGAGAAATGAGCCTTTTTTGTTCTTTTGTACCTTTGTTGTGCCATCTTTTGAAGCACTTGCGAAAGTGTTGCCATCCAGCGGGTTAAACTTGATTTGCTGCACATTGCGTGAGTGCGCTTCGAATATCTGAATGCATGACCAGTCAGTTTCCCAGTTCCATAGCTTGATTAAGCTGTCGTTGGATGCCGATAGCACAAGCGGGTGACTCGGGTGAATGGCCAGCGATTCGACCCAGCCCGTGTGAGCTTTGAACTGCGTGATCTCATCCATCATCGCAGATGAGAGCACGTGGATGTAACCGTATCCATCGCCGGCCACGAACCATTCCTCCCGCGCGATGAATTTAGCAGAAAGCATCCAATGGTCTCCAGCACATGGTGCTGGCTCCTTTACAGGTCTCAGCGACATCACTCTCTCCTGCAAACAAGTTAGAATCGCCTCTTAACGATAGATAGATTCCTACAGTCAAACTCACTCTTCAAAAACAACAACATGCATATATTTTTTGTGACTATGATGGCATGTGTTCTGAATCGACCTGTGTCTCATAGTTCCAAATGGATACATGCCCACTTCCATGAGCTGCCAAAATCCTGTCGTGATACAAGAGGATAGTTACAAGTAGAAAACAATAATTCTTTTTTGCGAGAGGAAAATCAATTAATTACCAGCAAGCTTTCATGAACTTTTACTTGTGTTTTCCACTTACCACTACGTGTCAATTTTTAATTTGATATATATCACAACCCGGAAAGTAACCTCTACGATCAAAGTCATGACTTTATGATTTATAAGTTGGTGGAAGTTATTTATAATTCATATGGTGTGATCCTTCCAATGAATACTGTTGGAAGCATAAACTCACCAAGGCTTCGTTGGATGCACATCCATCGATAGTATTTCCGACAAAGTGCCATCCCTGCAGTACATGACCTAAGCAAATAGTTTTCTTAAAACAGTCCAGTGAAAATAATTAAGAAATATGTACACGTAGGAGAAAATAAGTCCTCACTTTCATTCTTGGTTTGATTGGCTGTCAGGTAATGAATAGCACCAACAGGCCGTTGACAAGACAAGAAAATAACAAAGAAATATCACATAATTGAATATGCATCATCTTAAGCTGAGATTGGTTAATTTGCATATAGAAGAACAATATGGCTAACCTCAGATGCCATCATCTTGCTTGCTGGCTCACAAACAGCCTTCAGTGTTACCTTTTGCACCGGACAGCCGCTCAGATCCTCTTGTGACCCCGTAGAGAAGTAGTCATCCATGCCCCACCCACACGTGTATCTATATCCTACCCAGCTCTCTAGGATAACATCAAGAGTGACCATGTTTGCAGGTGGTTGCTGGTGCTTTTCCATCGTTACAACGTATATGCAACTGGTGTTTGGCAGCATGCTTCCATGGAGCCGCGACAGTCCATTCAAGAAACTCTTGGGGTTTTTTGGGACACACCTAAAGTCGACATACTCATCCGAGTTGTTCGTTAGATTAAGTTGGCAGGGGATCAACTTGTTCGGTTCAAAGGGGAATCGGAGCTGGAGGGGATGGACACCTAACAACTCTCTTCCTATCTTTCCAGATGCATCCAGCAAGCAGGAGCCCATCTACATAATATATCCCAACATGATGCACCAGCTATATGTTTAAATTATGCTTTTAATTTTATTTGACGGGGAAAATGAAATAGATGAAATGCATAGTAAAAAGTTGTGTCATAAAGGACCACACCTGATCCATTGATGTTCCTGGTGATTGGGTCATTTTGTTAATCGCAGTCTCCGTCTGAATTAACTTATCAACGATTTCTCCAATGCTCGGCCTTTTGCATTGGTCAGCCTCTACACAACTTAAAGCTATTTCTATGCAGCTCCTTACTTGCTCAGAATATACCTCCAATGCATATGTTGATGTAGCATGGAGCTTATCCCTCCAATTTCCATGTACCTGCAAATTTACACAATAGAAATTACCATTGTATAAAAGAATTATTATTTGTGAAGGATGTATAATTGATCTCAAGAAAGGGATCATTTTCTATTACAAGCTCAACGAATTGCTGGGTGGACATCTCGGCACGTTTTGAGTAGCTCGTCGGTCCTGCAAGTATCTTTATGATGATAGCCCCCAAGCTGAATATGTCGAATTTATTTGAGATTACATTCTCATCTATGTATTCTGGTGGCACGTACCCACTGCATGACATAACATATATGATATTGCCGACACCGTGCATTTAATGAGAACATAGTTACTAGGTTACGTGAAATTTAAATTCACAAACGAGCAATTAGTCTTACATTGTTCCCATAGAACATTTCATGATTTGTGTCTGCTCATCTCCAGATAGCCTTGACAATCCGTAATCCGCAAGCTTCGGCACAAACTTCTCATCCAGCAACACATTGGATGGCTTTAGATCCAAATGATAAATAGGAGATTCCAAGTCCTCGTGAAGGTATTTCAAACCCTTGCAAATCCCCTTAATTATTGCGTAGCATGTCTGCCAAGTATCTCCTTTGTATTTATCTGTAGCAGTTAAATAAAAAAAAGGAGAATTCCTAATCAACAGTTAGAGCATAATCAATTTTTCCTTTTGAAAAGTTCGCAAGATTAAGCTACTTTGTACGTTTTCAGAAAAAAGCCACAAACATTGGTGCGATTAACCCAGCACCAGCCAAGGGATTACTGTACATTTGTGTGAAAAACATATATAAAGATGATTCATGCATGGAAAATAAGAAACATAACTACTCTCTCCGTCCGGAATTACTTGCCGTGGAAATGAATAGAACGGATCCCTTCGTCCAGAATTACTTGTCGCGAAAATACATCTAGATACATTCATTTCTAGACATTACCTGACAAGTAATTGGGGATGGAGGGAGTATATGTTAAAAGTAATAGAGCACAATCATACCAGAAAGAAGATACTTGTCAAGGTCTCCGTTGTGCATATACTCGGAACAGAGCGCTCTCTGTGTCTTTTCACTCAAAATTTTTCTCATGTCGTACTCCATGTGTTTTTGCTGAGTTTCATAGCAGTACCCAAGCATCTTCACGATGTTCTGGTGTCGGAGCCTCTGAAGGTTGCTGAACACCTTCTGAAACTGCTCATGACCACCATCAACATGTGTTGGCGTGTCGTCGTGGAACATCTTGACAGCAATCTTCTTCCCATATTCATGTACACCCTATAAGTTCAACATTTCACATGGTTCAATAGTTTGGTGTGTTTAATGAATAAGCGATATTCAGTATTTTTTTCCTCAGGGAGAAAAAAAAACGATGGAGTTTCTACTGGGTGTATAGATAGGTGTAAACCTTGCTTACTTTCTAGAAATAAAGAAAGAAAAAGGCAAAATGCTACCTTTAGCTAAAAAAAGCCCAAAAGTAATCCTTAACTGCTTCATCTAGGATAAAATTAGTAAAAGTTGTCATGAGGTAGTAGCAGCTAGCTAGATTCGGTACAAGACCATGCGTACATATATACATATGCAGCCATATGTGTTTAACGAATCAGTGGATCCTACGTACGTACCATGTAAACTTTGCCGTAGGCACCGGTACCGAGGGTGCGTTCATCGGAGAAGCCATCGGTGAGCTCTTTTAGAGAGGACATGTCGTCGCCATCCATGGACCCAGCAGGTTGGTCGTAGTCGGAGAATGGATCGGCGGTGTCATGGTGATCCATGCTGCTCATTGTCCTGGTTGAGAAGAAGAAGGTGTTTTTTTTGAAAGAGAAGAAGAAGATGTTGATTGTGTATTGTGTGTAATTATTATGAGAGAAAAAAGGAAATAATTAAGGGTGCTGACCTGGGGAAGACAGTCCTCCTGCAGCTCAGTGGAAGGCAGAACGACATCTTGCTCGTGTTGGCTTTCGTGCTCTCCAGGGACGAATGTAAATGAAAACGGATGAAGATTGTTCATGCTGGGCCTTGTTCTTCATTTATACTCCACTACTACTAGTACTCCAGCAGCAAGTGCAATGCATCTGGATCGATCGCAAGCGATAATGCTGCTGCTGGGCGTTGGCGGTGTGAGTAAATGCATGCAGCGTTGCCTCCGTGTCTTCACCGACGTCAGTGCCCATGGCGTCATGCTGACTGGGCAACGCTGATCGCTATCCGTTGGGTTAGGGCATATCCAATAGATTGTATGTTAGTTTTGTTGATAAAATGTCCATGTCATCAACTGACAAGCTGTCATACAACTACTTCAATAGATTATATTTAAGCTATCCAATAGATGATAAGAAAATAAATATGATTGCTCTTTATTTCATCTTGGAGCTTGTGCAAAGGTTGTTGGTTATTCTACATACAATTTTGCTCTCTCGACATTTATTACATGCCACATCATCATTATGTTGTAGGTGACAAATTTAGCAACATCTATCTTACAGCTATTGAAGATGCCCTTACGACCAAAATGGAACGAGCGTGGACGCATTGCATTGCTTGTACAGCGGAGCGGCCGATCGATGCACGGTTTGCTTAACGGTTACACTTGACTTGCTTGGAAAATGCCATGGTCCTGCCGTGAGGTGGGTAGTAGATGGGCGAGTGAGTGTTCTCTTTCCTCACGTTAGAATCATCTCCAACTTAGTACATTTCTTATGTGGTAATGATTTAATGAGAGAGATGATTTGAATAACATAGCTAGTTAATCACACTATAAGTAATATCACATATACTAAAACAAGATGAGTCTACAAGCTATAATACTCCCTCCCTATTTTTACTCTGCACATAAGGTTTGACTGAAGTCAAACTTCGTAAAGTTTGACCAAATTTATAGAAAAAATATAACTCTTTACCATAACAGATATATATATATATATATATATATAATGTGAAAGTACATTCAATAATGAATCTAGTGGTATTGATTTGTTATTGTATATGTTAATATTTTTGCCGATAAACTTTGTCAAAGTTTACGAAGCTTTACTTTGACCAAACCTAATATACAGAGTAAATAAAAATAAAGAGAGTAATAAATAAAGTATTACATGACATCATATATATGTTATTCTTCACTATAGATGTAATAACATAGACTATTAAAATATGCACGTTAGTAGTCTAAGTTACTCTCCGCTATTGGTAGTCTCACGCCATGAGTGTGATTCGCGATGAAAGACTAATGACTTAACCATGCCGGGCAACATCGTCTAGTCAAGTCAACACGCAGCTGGCTCAGCTACCTTTGGTCCGCTCATGCATGCACCTATTAATTAATTAAGTAAGTAATCAATGCATCTATAAATTCATCCATGTTCTGTCCCCACTTGCCTAAGCTTGATTTTTCATCGTTGATTAGGATGTCTTTTTATTGTTGAGAAAATCAAAGCCCCATATAATTAAATTGCTCTCGCAGGACAAATTTTATGGTCTGCTTCACTTTCGGTCAATTATTACAAGGAGCCACTACATTTGGCTAGGGCTCGCTATGGAGAAAAATATTCAACAGCGAGTGTATTGTTACGGACGGAAGAAGAAGATTGATTGGACAAAGGTGAATTTGTATGGGACATAGAGGTTTTGTGCAGTGTTAACTTGATTGCCTTTCTGTTTCTCTATTTATTCAGTGATTACAAACTAACATGAGCTAAAACTAGGGTGTTGGACTGAGTATCGTGGCCATGCCATCCCGTAGCCGCTAGTTCCTCCTCCCTACTTGGCCGCCATGATCACCATGCTCCGGGACACGACATGACCAGACCGCCCTAAATCTAAGCAAAGCAAATGACTCTGCCAAGACATGCACAAACTCATGCTACGTGGACCTTATTCTTCCTAACAGGAAAACAAACTAGCTAAAGACAAGGGCAATACGATTATAGGCAAACAATTCCCCCCCCCCCCCCTAGTACTATTGCATTGGTTTAATAACCTATTCAACCTCATATGACAAACTTGACACGTCCGAGCCCTTTAGTGAGGATGTCAGCCAACTGAAGGTCGGTGCCAACATAATCAACATCCAGCTTCTCTCTTGTGATGCACTCTTCGATGAAGTGGTAACGCGCGTCAATGTACTTGCCCCGTTCATGATACACCGGATTCTTGAAGCTAGCTGCTTACTCAACGGAGATACTATGGACGATTCTTGTGTTTGCATGTGCTAGTTACAAAAAATTGCTACCATACCATGGTTCTCTCCCTTGATCTTTCTCATTTCTAGCCAGTACAGAGGGACTGGATTCAATACATTTCATGCACCTTGGAGTTATCGTCCATAAGTGGTAAACTTTCCAATCCAAGCACTTCACGTTTTATATAATACAAGGAATCAAATAAACCATCCCCACGGTCTTCATCGATAGCATAACATTGAAAATCTAACATTTGAGCGGTGCGAATTCACTTCAGAAATCAAATAAACCGCCCCCATGGTCTTCATCAATGGCATTAGTACAGTTACTAAGCTCCCAGGATTTACTGCCCTGTGGTTAATCGAGGTTTTAAACGGCGCCTGTGGCCCCACCCGTAAGGGGATGGATCGTGGTTTTGAGTCGGTTTGACCACACACATATGTCCCCTGCCCTCTCCAACCTATCCGCTGCGCTTTCCTGAATGCCGGTCGATCACCTTCTGTGTGCCGGCCGCTGCGAGCGCCCCCGATCCCTCCGTGCATCGTAGCCCTGCATCTGCCTTCCGTCGTGTCGCCGCCTCCTCTGCGACGCCACGTAGCGCCCCCAGCTCCCCCTCCACCTTTCGCTCCTCCCCACACCCTCTCCTTTGTGCCATTGTGCCAGTCATTGAGCCTCGCCTCTGCGGGTCGGCAGTGTGGGTGCGGGTGCGGGGGGTCCGTTCCGTGCGGCGCTTGTTCGCCTCGGCTCGGTGTCAGGGAAGAATTCTTCCTTAGTCTCTGCACCGCCACTAACCCACGATCACGCACCTGACCCATCTCTCTCTCCACGGCGAGGTAATGGACGGCGGCGGCGATGCGAGGGGCCTGAGCAGGCAGCGCGGGGACTTTCCACGGCACTCGCCATGCACCACGCTACCAACGAGGACGCGCTGCCGCAGTGTGCTAGACAGGGACGCCTGCTGCCTCCAGCGCTCGGCTACCTTTGCGTTCCTCTTCACTTTGGTTGGTGCTCCTTGTTGTTGTTTGTGCTTAATTCCTAGGGGCAATTGAACTGAACTGGACTGGGTATGTGTGTGTGGCACAACTATAGAAATGTCAAGGGCGTTTAGGCGTGTACAAGCTGTATAATCAGTGTCATAAGTGATGACAAACTAATTAGTAAGCTAGGTGATTACTAAAAAGTGTTTGGTTCACAGCTAGGTTTCATATGTAGCCACTATAGATTTATCGTGAGTATTGTATTTAGGTATTATTGCAAATCATTCAGCATGTGATGTGGTTCTAATACATTGGAATCGTGCAGGAGTTCAGTTGGTGATGTTTAAGACAACGGGAAGGATAGCATGTTCACTAACCATGTAAGTCCGTGTTATTTTGAACGCAGCTTATTTCCACGCACTGCTGGTTGTCATGATGCTACGGTTGCACATCTGGTATTAGTATTATCAGGCACTTAGTGTTATACCGACTTGATGAAAATGAGATAATTGACTCCTGCTTATTTTGTGAAAATATTATGAGTTATCCAGAATTCCATTGACCCTCGCTTTAGATATTTGTGGATCATAATGTTATTCCGCCATGCATATGTTCGTGGGAGTCCGATTTGGCTATACTTTTGGACAAAACAATTAGCAGTTGGATTTCGCTACTGATTTGGTGTATCCAGTTCAGCTTATAGGCATGGTTTTCGAGTCATATGGGTTATCACTGCATAATTTTCAGTAATTTTGTTGCCACCGGCGTGTGTGTGAATTTGAAGATTGAGGTGGGT
>NW_024117007.1:0-19839 GCF_003073215.2 Triticum urartu | reverse complement strand
GCGTCGTCGTGTCCCCGGCCAACCCGGCCCTCACCGCCGGCGAGGTCGCGCGCCTCGTCGCCCTGTCCGGCGCGTCCGTCGCCTTCGCCGTCTCCTCCACCGCCGCCAAGCTCCCCGCCGGCCTCCCCACCATCCTCCTCGACTCCCCGCACTTCCGCTCCCTCCTGCACAGCGACCAAGCCGGGGTGAACGAGTCGGCGCCGCTTGACACCGGAGCAGTGTGCCAGTCAGCGACAGCGACGATCCAGTACTCCTCCGGCACGACAGGGCGGGTGAAGGCGGCGGCGCTGCCGCATCGGAGCTTCATCGCGCAGGCGGCGGGGTTCCATGCCCGGCACGTGAGGCCGCGGAAGGTCCACGAGAGGACTCTGATGGGCGCTCCCATGTTCCACTCCATGGGTTTCTTCTTCGCGCTGAACGGGCTGGCGCAGGGGCTTACCACCGTCGTGATGACGGACGCGGCCACGCGGGCGGGGTTAAGGGGGATGCTGGAGGCGGCGCAGCGGTGGGAGGTCACGGAGATGACGGCGGCGCCTCCCGTGGTGCTGGGGATGACGAAGGACCGGTGCCGGCTGACGAGTCTGGCGCGGGTGGTCTGCGGCGGCGCCCCTCTGCCGACGTCGGTGGCGGAGCAGTTCCGCCGGCGGTTCCCTCACGTGGATCTGTGCATGGTTAGTGTTTCCACATCTACAGTATATGTCGTTTCTTCTATTCGAAATGTTTATGCTTTTCTTTTCTTTTTCCGAAGAAAACGTTTATGCTTTTTCATCACTAACAAAAAGCAGTACAATATAGTCCCTCCGTTTCCGAATTATTTGTCCCAAGTATGGATGTATCTAGATGTATTTTAGTTCTAGATACACTCATTTCTGCGACGAATAATCTGAAACGGAGAAAATATGTAGTAAGCAACCTCGAAACAAACAATGTCAACAGAAAGCACAAAGTTCAAAAAACAAGTATACACATATATACAGTTAAAAGAAAAGTACTTGTATACAGTCCAAGAGGAAGTACACCCAATGTTGATTGATATTTTCCGGTTCTAAAATTATGCGTATGTTGTTTCCTTTGTCTAACATAAACGGGATCGACAAACGCATCGTATAAAGAACAAAATCGCAAGCAGCAGGTACACTGCACTTGGAAGATAGAGAGATGTCGTTGTCTGCTGGGTCTAGAACGATAAATGGTTGATAAGTTTTGGTGAAATAAACCTGCAAAAAAAAGTTTTGGTGAAATAATGTGCCAGCCAGTTTCAAGAACCATTAGAAAAATAGCTGCGTGCGTAGCGTGCTCTGTTTGAATATGTGGGAAATTGGATTCAGAAAGTGCTATAGAGGTCCAAAGGGGATCAAAATGGATGTGACAAGTCTCGTAAGAAATCTTCATAAGGCCAAATTACATGGATCAATACTCGAAACGCATCGTACCCTCTTTATAAAGAAATATAAAAGCGTTTATAAATCATTAAAGTAGTGATCTAAACGGTCTTATATTTCTTTACAGAGGAAGTACAATAATGTTCATTGATACCTTTGTCTAACATAAATGGGGTCGACAAACGCATCGTATAAAGAACAAATTTGCAAGCAGCAGGTATACTGCAGTAGAGAGATGTCGTCCCCTGGGTCTAGAACAATAAATTGTTTATAAGTTTTGGTGAAGATAACAATGTCCCAGCTAGTTTCAAGAAACATTAAAAAAATCATTACATGTTTAGCGTGCTCTATTTGAATATGAGACAAATTGGATTCAGAAAATGATGTAGAGGTCCAAATTACCGAGCACTATTATGACCGAGCACTACTAAAGAGGGTTTGATTTTTCGAGTGAACTATACATGACCGACTTTCTTCGGCATGAAGCTCAACAAGCTAGTGCCATAGGACAGAGAACACATATCGAAAGAATTGGTGAAACAAGAAAAATATAGATATATCAATTGAGAAACACCATAATAATAAGCCACCTTAAAAAATGTTGTAACATTGCACATTCAATGTCCCCACCAACTATGTTAGACTGTTCAGACACGTCTGACACTAAGTTAAAGAAAAGTTGTAATGTTGTTTTAAACAACTAACCGAAGGCCCTTCCACCATTACGGATAAAGCAAAACTGCCATATATATTCCCATCTGCAGATTCCGCCGCTGAATGTGATATTTTAGGATCGATTCATCAGGTAGGATGAAATGAGAGAAAGGGAAGATGCGAGTAAATGAACAACCCAATCAACAAATATGAATGTGCTTGATTGGTGTCCAAAAGTGAGGTAGCCTTCAACTCCAAAACTTGCCAGAAATTCGTAAGTTTAGGGAGGTTGGCAAAGTAGATGGCTTCCAATCAAGCGGCAGGCATTTTTGTTTGGATTGCCTACGTATGTTTTTGTTGTTGCAATGGTGATTGTTTCAAAGTTATATTTTTTTTACGGAAAGCCTTTACGGGGGATTATATTATGTTGGTAAATAGAGATACGGTCATCCGCTATTACATGAACGGGAAATCAGGTGCTCAGCGTTCAATACGTTTCCCCTGCAGAAAAAGAAAAACAATGTCTTGTGGATGAGCCACTTTAGTAGCAAGCAAATGAGCTGCCCTATTGGTTTTCATGAGACAGTGGCTATAAATTATACATTTATACTCCTTCTGTAAACTTATATAAGAGCGTTTAGATCACTATTATATTAGTTTACAGAGGGAGTACATGATTAAAGCTGCGGCATAAGAAATAACACTATAACTTGATTATACCCCGAACAAAAGGTACGACTATTTTCGATCGTGACATCGGTGGACGCTATGTAAGATACTACAAAATTGTGATGCTGCTGACCCTAATTGTACTCACAATGCTCCACTTGTAGTGTCAGAATACAACTAATATGACGGTTGGGGATGTGGACGGGACAGCCAAAACCAAGACTAATCCACCCGTACAACATCACACAAAAAAGTCAGCACGACTTTTTATTTGGAAAAAACAACCACCTGTAAAACTGAACCCACGAATTGCGTCGAACGGAACAATGACGAACATGTATCCATTTCTCCTTGGAGCATTTTCTTCGTCGCCTCTTTGTTAGAATGACGGAATGAGTGTGCTTCAGTTTAGAGAGTGCTTCTACTTCAGTGTTTTCTTCAAGGTTCAAGCAAGGCCCATTTATGCTTCTTTTGGTTCATAGGATAGGATTATCATAGGAATAGGAATCTGATAGGAAATGAGATGACATGTATCTCAAATCCTATGAGTAGGAATAGGAAACAAGATGTCATTTGGTTGACACCAAAAGAATTTTTTCATTGAGTCTTATATATATTGTCCACTGAGCACAAGTAGTAACGTTAAATACAATTATTTTATCCTACTATATGACAAGCAGTGAGGTACCAGGCAACTTAGCTATCCGTGATGGACTCTCTTGAACGCCATCATCATTTATCTCTGCGCGTTTGAGCTGTGCATTTGTCAATGGGCCTGGCAGTTGAGCTAGTAGGGCAGTGGCCTGGGTCCAAAGTAGTAGAAGTAGCATCAAAACATTTTTTGAGGCCTCTTTTGGTTCATAGGATAGGATTATCGTAGGAATAGGAATTTTGTAGGAAATGAGATGGGATGTATCTCAAATCCTATGAGTAGGAATAGGAAACAAGATGTCATTTGGTTGACACCAAAAGAATTTTTTCATTGAGTCTAGGCTCTTCTTTATTTTCCTATGAAATGTGGAGGATAGGAACCAATCCTATGTAGGAATAGGAATCCATTCCTATGAACCAAAAGGCTCTAAAGGAAAAAAATCCTATAAGAATCCTATTCTCTAGAATTCCTATGAAATTCCTCTAAACCAAAGGAGCCTTAAAGATTTAGGGAGTAGGGACCATAATTAATGAAAGAAAAGGAGAGTAGCTCGCGATCTACGCAATTGAAAATACTGTACTACCACATAAAGGTATCGAGATTCCAGAAGAACGTTGGGGAATACCATGATGACTGTAGTTTTTACCTTTTGTTTTTGCCAATCACCGTGATGACTGACGAGCAGCGAGCCTTTTCAGGTACTCCAACGGGACGCATATATCGGATACTCTTTTCATCGGGTTTATAAATCGGGTGCGGATTTTTAGGTCTTCAATCAATTGACTAAAAATATATCATTATATTTTTCAAAAAATATACTTCAAAATTTGTCATCAAATGAAGTTCATAACCATATATTTTTACAGCACACTATACATATTTTATTAGTTAAATTATAACAATACGCCCCACTTGTAAATCCAACGGACTTGTAAACCCCGCAAAAAAAGTAACCGTTTTTTGTGGAGATATAAAAGTAATAAAATATTAGTAATACTTCCGCAATATTTTTGCTTGACCTTGACCGGCCTCACACTAGTAGTATATATGGATAATTAGCACTCACACGCGTATACGTAAATTACATAAAATATGTTGTAAGAAAATATGTGGCGATTTCACCAAAAGTGCAGCTTTCATTTTGGGAAGAGAAATGTGCTTAATATAGTAGCGGTGTTTTCTCTCCAAACTTCTTAAAAGATAAACCGAATTAAATCTCACATCTCAAGCTACCTCTCCGCCAGAGCCTGTCACTGCTCAAGCCATGGCCCGTCCACACGGTTTAGTGATTCATCAGTTAAAAATATGATTTGGATTAGTCAATTCCGGGTGGAGAGCAGCGTCTGGCCCCGAGGCCGAGCCATGAGCGAGCAGTCTCATGCGAAGGAGAGTTCTAGGTTAGACAAGTGCGAGTGGGGAGGGGGGCTTTTCGTTTTGACCCCCTATCGGATTAGACATAGCCCGAGCAGGAGATGTGGTCAACCCGGCTGGTGGCGGCGAGACTCAAGAGGGAAATTGCTCGAGGCTGATCCACCGTGGAGATCTCAGAGGTGATGGCTAGGCACGTCGAGCGTAGGTAGGTTGGGTATGGCTATGGGGCGGGATTTGAGGTTTCAAAATTAGACAATATTGACATAGCAACTTATTTTTTTCAGTTGAATTTATTTAGGACATCCTTCACAAAAGAAATGTGGCATGAAAGATGAGCATACATCAACAATACTAGTCTAACATGATAATCTTAAGTAACAACAATTCGGGCCATCGGTTTTCTTAAGCTGCTAGGGCGGGCAAAAGTCGGCCCGGACCATTTTCATTTTCACAAACAAGATCGATATACAACAAATCGGCTACAACATGTAGCCCTCGACACACACAAGAAGGTACAAGGAATGACATATAGAGAGCCGGAAACGAGCTACGACAAGTACCCATATTTCGCGCCATAGTCAAACTATAATCGAGTTATTTGAATTTTTGATTGAAATTCAGTCAAGTTGGCGTGGACATTTGGTCATTTATCAAGTTGAAAACGGCAAAAGCCGAAATGTCAGTGTTCCAATGTTGCCCAAAATATTTCAGAAACGAAAACTCTGAACCACGGTGTCCACTGTCAGCCTTGGATCCTTGGAACCAAGCACAGAATCACAGTACTAGTACGTAGGAGTACCCAACAGCATTAAACACATGATTCCAACCTTGTTCATGAGGCACATCTATCCTGGTTCGTATGCATGCATGCCTGTCATGTCGCCGGGGCGGGGGGACCGACATGGGAGTACCCAAGTTTACGGTTCCTGCCGCGCCATGCATGTTCTCATCAGTGCCTCTCCTGCAATGATGTTGCTTCAGCAATCAATAGCCGGGATCGATGGTGGATCACAAACCATGTGATGGGACTGAGATCGCACAAAATCTCCGACGCGCGCCAGCCGACTAGGTCATGATCTCGGCCGCTTTTAACCGCCGACAATTGCGTTACTTGCACATCACTCACTCACCTGCAATTGCCCATGTGCTGCATCGGCAAGGGTTTGGTGTCGCTGGGAACCTGGCAAGTAATAAGTGGTCTGTCGGATCCGGATCTGGTAGATCTGAATCTCGTTGGGTTAATTCAGGAGTAGTTGAGGAGTATGTCGACGATCGTAATTCTTTGACGGTTTTTCATGCGTTTCAAGCTGATCGTAGTTAAACGAGTCATTTCTGTCGACGGAGATTTTTCAGTATGTTTCCTAAAACCTTGTGGCGTAAATCCGCTTCAGGGTTATGGCTCGACGGAGGCTGGAGGCATATCCTTGATGATCGACCGGGACGAGTGCTCCCGCGTGGGCTCCGCTGGCCGCATCTCCCACAACGTCGAGGTGAAGATCGTCGACATCATCACCGGCGAGCCCTTGCCGGTCGGGCGGAAAGGGGAGCTGTGCGTGAGAGGTCCTTCAATCATGACAGGTGAACCCACGAGCATCGTCCTGCAACGCACATTGCCCTCAGTGTGCGCAGATTGCTGTGACGCTGCGCTGAGATTACTTACGGTTTTTGTGTGTGCAGGTTACGTCGGCGACGACGAGGCGAACGCGGCCGCGTTCGATTCGGAAGGCTGGCTCAAGACCGGCGACCTTTGCTACATTGATGAGGATGGGTTTCTGTTCGTGGTGGATCGGCTCAAGGAGCTCATCAAGTACAAGGCCTATCAGGTCTGCTCTTATCCAACCGGGCTCATACCCCTTTCCATTAATTTTGCAATCAACGGAAATACATCAGTCTTTGTCGATCATGTTCACAAGATAAGCACCGAGCTAGCTAACGAAAACTACCCAGCAAAAGGAGACTGAAAGGGGCACGAGCGAGTTGGCGCATCGACAGGAAACCCACTGCATGACAGCCCTAGAACGGACTATCAGCTGTGGGGCGAAAACCTGACGACACTTCAACCACTACTCGGACCAAAAGCACCTATCTAGACCATAGGACTCTAGAGAGGATGAATCAGTATCATCAAAAGAACAACTCCAGCGGGCATCAGACCCCAGTGGATATACGCCAATCTAAAGATAACAGGATTAAGACAGCTCCCCAATCTGAATACCATCCCCACCTCCCAAGAGCAGCCTGCCGTGAGCATATGATCTGTCCGCCAGGGCAGCCGCCACATTAGCCAGCCTCTTCACCCCCACTTGGAATCTCGTCTTGTCTTCCTCCTTAAGCAGCCCTGCCCAGTATAACATAAAAGAACAAGCAGTGAAGACAGCCTCCAAAGGAGTACGAGCATTATACTTGTCAAAAGTAGTTTTGTTGCGGAGGCACCAAATCGCCCAACACACGGCTGCAATAATCATCATATAAAATTTCTTCCTCCTTGGGAAAAACTTATACAGCCAAGCAAAGCACTGCCAAATAGACCTGGGGGCACAAGAGACCCCCGCAGTCAGCCCCAGCACGCCCCAGACCGTACGGGCGAGTGAACAAGTGAAGAATAGATGATTAGAAGTTTCCACCTCCGTGCAAAACGAGCACATAGGATTTCCCGGCCAATTCCTATGTCGCATGTTATCGCGTGTAAGCACAACATTTTGGAATAGCTGCCACAGGAAAATTTTTATTTTCAAGGGAATTGCAGCTTTCCACACCTTTTTATAGTTAGGTCCAGATAGGTTTCTCTCCAGCCACTTATATACAGATTTAGTGGTGAATTTCCCCCCACTATTCAAGGACCAGGAGACAATATCAGAATTCTCATTCAAAGACTTTTTTTTTAGCCTCGCACACCACCCAGTCCCATTGCTCCTCCAATGCACCAAACAACCTGCGTCTAAAAGCTAGATCGTAGTTGTTGGCTACAAAAGAAACAATGGTGCAATCTTGATTTTGACAAATGTCATATAAGACAAATGTCATATAAGACAGGTCTGCTCTTATCAACTCCTGAACAACGTGTTTGTTAGTATTATAGGCCAACTTGGCTTGCATGGTTATGATGCTTAGCTGGATAAACTGAATGTTGCAGGTCGCGCCTGCAGAGCTGGAGCTTGTCCTGCAATCGTCGCCGGAAATTATGGATGCTGCAGTTATGCCGTAAGTTATTACCCCCACTAAAATACGTAATAATCTCGAGAAATCTCGTTCGTACTCTGAATCGAACTTGCTGGCCGCTTTCTCGGTTTCTCCGTTGCAACATGTCCTGAATTTTACATTAACATGGCAGATTACAAATCAGGATTACAGGAGCACGGTTGAAATGAAAAAAAAAAACTGCCTACATAGCTGTGAGATGTACTTTGCTTGTATGCAAATAGAGACAAGGGGCTTTGTACCCTTGGTTGGAGTGATGCTATACGATGAACATGTAAACGATGCCTGCTCCTGCAGTACTGACGGCTTCACTGGATTTGCAGGTATCCTCACGAAGAGGCGGGAGAGATACCCATGGCGCTCGTGGTGCGGCAGCCCGGGAGCAAGGTCACGGAGGCGCAGGTCATGGAGCACGTGGCGAAGCAGGTGGCGCCGTACAAGAAGGTCCGCAAGGTGGTGTTCGTCGACTCCATCCCCAAATCGCCGGCCGGGAAGATCTTGAGGAGGCAGTTGTCAGACCATATGCAGCCTTGCCATGTGTCCAGACTGTGATGAACCTTGTGACCGTCGGTGAGATCCTCTTCTGTGTGCGCTGCCATGGGCAGAAACAAGACTTTCAATGTCGTCAGGCGTGCATGGTCCTAAACCGATGTGTACAAATAAAATGGATGGTAAATGACGCCCCATCCCATTGTATATGTAAGTAGTAGCAGATCGCAACCGTGGACTGCTCAAAGCAAGTGTTCAAACCATGTAGTGCCGTCTTGGAAAATGTCGTAAAGTATTTTATTTTTGAGGAAATTGGATAAATACACATCTTTTGGAGTCGAGGTAACACAAAACCACAACTCCGAGGATTTTTAATAGAAAACCACAACTTCAGGTCTAATCGGTAACAAAAAACATAAATTTGTTCTGATTAGTTGGTTAAGGAGAATTATGGCATGTGGGTTCAGTCCTAAATGATCAATCGGGAAATTTTCAACCAATTTAGCCCAGCCATTTTGAAATTTGGAAAGTTTTTGCAAGAATCGGTCAAATTTTCTTCAAAAAATCAAAGTATTCAAAAATTCAAAAGTTTAAGCTCCTAATTCGAACTACATTATGAGAACCAAAATACACTATGTTCAAAAATTCTAAAAATACCTGTGGACACACATCCATGTTTGATGTACAAGCTCAAAAGTTTAAGCTCCTAATTCGAACTACACTATGAGAACCAAAAAGACACAAAATCGGATGTGAATAGTGTCAGATACTATTTACCCAAAGCTGACATTATTCACAATCAAATTTGTCTTTTAAAAATCTCCAACTGTAGATTGAGTTTTGAGATGATGTTTTCGGAGCTTTAGACATATCCCGCAGGTATGTTGTAAAAAGGATTCACAAAATTTCGGATTGTCTAAATATGAAATTTTGGGGTTAATCCTACAATCGCACCTAAAGAGTAGATCCTATACTAGTCTCCTGAGAGAGATATCTACGGGTAGAGTAATTATTCTCCAAGTGCGAGATGATGTTCTTCTAGACTTAGAGAAAGAATCACGGGTAGTTGAGTCAACTTGACTTGTACCTCAAGTAAGTCGTGGGCCAATATTGAAATCCGACCGTTATGCCATGTTTATGTTGCCCATAAGGTGCTCAGTGCCCCTATTGGTTATTTCACACATCTTGATTGCTCCGAATATAAATATCCTACCCACCCAAACATGTAACAGTTGGATGCTCCATTTGATTTGACATGAGTTTGTATGAACAATGCACTCTCCAAGAGAAACTGACAGAATCCTAGATAGAAATCCCAAGGCTTGAAATCTAATAATTGATTGAGCATCACATGGAACTAGATTGAAATGATACTTGTAGCTATTATTCTTGTAGACTGTGCATCCACTAGACGGTAAGGCGTCGGTCCAAAGCATCCAAGATTCATCGTGGATCTCCAAGGACGAGTATGTGAAGATTTGGAGATTGCCTTGAAGAATCTACCGAGAGTTAATTGACCTTTGTCCAATGGACTTTAGGTCATGGAGAATAGGATGGAAAGAGATTTGCTTCTATCTTCAATCATAAGTTCTTTCAACCAGACATAACACTTTGCCAGAAGTGTGAGCTGGTCAAACAAATATCTGCCGCCATCGAGCACCACTAGTTTATCTCTTACTCGTTGTACATTCAGTTATTTGTCTTTTGTCGAGAATGTCTCCCTCTATATTTTTCTATGTGTTCAGTTCTTCGAAACTGCAACGTATTTTCCTCTGTGTTGTTCACCATGGATGGATTTATCTCTAGCATGCTTGCATGCTCCCATGTTTACAACTGGTTTATCTCTTACTCGTTGTACATTCAGTTTAGAATTTTCTATCTCTGGTTCCGATAGATTTATCTCTACACTTTTGCCTAGTTGTTTCTTTAAGTTATTTACTGTTGTAGTAGTCAGTTTCTGATCCTACATGAACATAAGTGTTTTACCCCTCTTTAAAAAACTAGATAAAGATTTTATTTATACAAATATGCAAATTGGTGTCCGATCATCAGCCCATGACCAAAGTCACAGAACAAATGCATATGCTCTTTCCTGGTGACGTCACATATAGACCCTGACAAGAGTGCTCCTCCTCAACGCCTACTGCACCAGGTAAAAAAACGAGCGCTCACGCGAGCAAGCGTATGGGCAAACAAACACGCCCTCCGCTTGGTGACAGTTTAATCGGCGAACTCGTCCCTGTAAAGTGACCACTAACTAGTTCATTTTTTCAATACTGACTAGTTGACCTCTCAGCCCATTGACCTAGAAAATTGACTCTATAAAAAAATTGCGAATTCAAAAAAGGTACATGCATTTGAGAAAAAAATTCAAGAGTTGAAAAAGTTCAGTATTTTTTAAAAATGTTCTTGAATTTGAAAAAGTTCATGACTTTAAAAAGAAAAATCATGCATTTTTAAAAAGTTTGCAAAGCTCAGAAAACATTCACGAATTTAAAAAAAATCACGTATTTTTTCAAAAAAGTTTGCGAATTTGGAAAACGGTCATGAATTCAAAAATGAAAAGGCCATGAAATTAAAATGAAATAATGTAAAATAAAAAAGGAAAAAAGTTCATCAATTTTGGAACATGGCTCACAAGATTTTGAAAATAATCTTATTTTTTTAAAAGCTTGTATATTTCAACAACATTAATGCATTTGAAAAAGTTCATGGATAAAAAAATGTTCATAGATTGGAAACAAAATCATGGGGTTTTGTAAAAAAATATTTTGAAATTTCACAGATATTTAAAAAATTATGAATTTGGATAAATGACAACATTAGAAAATTTTCACACATTTGAGAGAAAAGAAAAAGGATGAAAAAAGGGGAACAAAACCAGTCCACAAACTAAAAAAATAGATGGAAGAAGCTTCATAAATTATAGATACGTTGAAGACGTATCATGTTCATAATTTAAAGATTGAAATTTGATAGAAAATACCAGAAACTCAACATACATATCATTATTCAACACAAATTGACTTTCGACCTGTTGAGTCTTCGTTGGAGAACTCACATCTCTCGTGGTGTATATTGTGGGTACCCCCTCTCTGATTTCTTGACTGTCGGTGATGGTCACTCCTCCCTTCTTTCCCGAGTGCAGTACACCAAAATGTCTAGCACACAGGAAATAAAGAGAAGCGCCCCCCACAACAACAGTCAGGGTTCTTCCCCTTTGATATATCTACCGTTAGTGATGGTCGCATCCCGCCTTCCCTCATGCATTACCGAGGTCTATCATGAGGAGAAGAGGAGGAAATGACCACCACGACAACAGTCGATATTCTTCCTTTCAGATATTTCGACCGTGTATGGTGGACACTCGATCACTGGTATTTCGACCGTCGGTGATGGTCAGTTCCCCCCTTCTCTCGTGCGTTACCAAGGTATATCACGAGAAGAAGAGGAGGAAACGACCCCCATGACAACAGTCGGGATCCTTCCTTCAAGAACAGACTCAAAGTCACACAAAGAGCCTCAATAGACTGAAAGTCAATTGTAGGATCAAAAGTATGTCTAGATGGGGGGGGGGTGATTAGACTACTTGACCAAATAAAAATCTAGCCTTTTCCCAATTTTAAGTCTTGGCAGATTTTAGCAACTTAACACAAGTCAAGCAATCAACCTACACGTGCAAATCTAAGAGTATAGCAGCGGAATGTAAATCATTGCATATGAAGGTAAAGGGGAGGAGTTTGGAGGGAGCAAACACAATGTAGACACAGAGATTTTGGCGTGGTTCTAATAGGTGGTGCTATCGTACATCCACGTTGATGGAGACTTACTCACGAAGGGTAACGGTTGCGCGAGTCCACGAAGGGCTCCACCCACGAAGAAGCAACCTTGTCTATCCTACCATGGCCATCGCCCACAAAGGACTTGCCTCACTTGGGTAGATCTTCACGAAGTAGGCGATCTCCTTGCCCTTACAAACTCCTTGGTTCAACTCCACAATCTTGACGGAGGCTCCCAAGTGATGACACCTAACCAATCTAGGAGACACCGCTCTCCAAAAGGTAATAGATGGTGTGTTGATGATGAAATCCTTGTTCTTGTGCTTCAAATGATAGTCTCCCCAACACTCAACTCTCTTTCACAGATTTGGATTTGGTGGAAAGATGATTTGAGTGGAAAGCAACTTTGGGAAGGCTAGAGATCAAGATTCTTGTGGTTGGATTGGAATATCTTGGTCTCAACACATGAGTAGGTGGTTCTCTCTCAGAAAATGTATGCTGGAAGTGTAGGCACGTTCTGATGGCTCTCTCCATGAATGGAGGAAGGGTGGAGGGGTATATATAGCCTCCACACAAAATCTAACCGTCACCCACAATTTACCAAATTCGGTGAGACTGAATACTCAAACTCGGTCAGACCGATTCAGTTCAAAATGTGAACGTTAGGCTTTTCGGTGGGACCGATTTCATTGGGGTTGGGGCATAACGTAATCTCGGTGAGACCGATTTCTGTAATAGGCAAACGGAGAGTTGGTCAGGCAAACTCGGTGGGACCGATCGCTCATTTCGGTGAGACCGAAACGTTACGAAAAGGAAACAGAGATTTTGCATTGCGAATTCGGTGGGACCGATCGCTCATCTCGGTTAGACCGAAACGTTACGAAGGGAAACAGAGAGTTTGCAATCCCATCTCGGTGAGACCGAGATCCCTATCGGTGAGACCGAACTGATTAGGGTTTCTGGCTATGGCTATGTCAAATGAACTCGGTGGCGCGGGATAGATCAAATTGGTGGGGCCGAGTTTGACTTTTGGGTTGGGACATATGTGGATATGAGAAAGTGGTTGAGGGCTTTTGGAGCATATCACTAAGCATTTTGAGCAAGCAAGCCATTAAGAAACACCTCATCCCCTTTTAATAGTATTGGCTTTTCCTATGGACTCAATGTGATCTTGGATCACTAAAATGAAAATGTAGAGTCTTGAGTTTTTGCCAATATGTGTCCTTAGAATTTTGAGGGGTCCACATTCCTAATCCATGCCATGTCAGTCATTGAACTTGCTGAAATGATCATCTTGAAGGAGCATTAGTTCAATGAGCTATATGTTGTTAGGAATTACCAAAACCACCCAGGGATAGTTGCACTTTCAATCTCCCCCTTTTTGGTAATTGATGACAACATATAGGTCAAAGCTTCGACAAATGATAATAAGATTGAAATACATCGTCACTTTGAGAAGTATGTGATAAGCAAGAGCTCCCCCTAAATTTGTGCATTATTTAAGATTTGCTTTTGAATGCAAATGCACAGTCGATTAGGATCGTGGGTTACTCTTCCATGTCACATACATCTTGGTGGAGCGCTAAAAATGATAGAATATGAAATGTGCACTCATCACCAAGACGTAAATGATCATACATGAGAGATAAATAATAGCATCATTCAAGCACAAGCATTAAAGTATGATATGATCAAACACATGATCAAACAAGTATATCACACACACAAAGTATGATCCAAGCAATCACAAAAATAAGTATCAACCAAGAAGCAAAAGAGATAGCAAAAAGAAGCAAGCTCTCTCTCTCTCAGCCTATGATCTATACACTTTCTCCCCCTTTGGCAGCAAGTTACCAAAAAGCTCGAAAATGCATAGTGCTATGCGTCTCTCTCAGTTTGATCTTCGGGAGGAGGCGTTGAGAGGACTCCAAGGACGAATGCATCGGTTGAAGTTATTGGAGCTGGTGGAGTGGCAATTGGAGGTGCTACTGATGCTGTGGCTGCAGGTGCTGATGTAGTAGCTCTTGTGTCAGTCACTGGCACTGTAACAGATCTCTGTCCCCTAGGCACTCTCTGAAAGGCATTTGTGGTAGCATGCCCTTTCCTCTCCTCAAATTCTTCCTAGAGCTGCTCAACTAATGTCTGCATCTCAATCACCTTCAAGTTAAGATCATAGAATTTTGTTTCAATGATCCTTTCCAGGCTTTCTTGGTTCTGAGTTAGTGCGGCCAAACCCTTCTCAGTCCTCAAGGTGGATTGAGTCAGATATCCAAGTTGATTTTGTTTTGACTTGAGAAACACTTGAGAAGCCTCTTCAGCACTTGGCATCTTTGTTGCCTTCTCAACTTTAGCTTTCTCCCTCTTCTCTTGAACCTCTACAAAAGTAGGATCTTCAGCATCCATGACAACTGTGTTGTCCTCAAAATCAGGCCTCAAGGAAAGATGTTTCTTGTCTAATAAGTATGTGCATGTGCCCATCTTGGAGTTGATGGGCATCTGGATGTGTGGAGCATACCCACAACATCTCTTCTGATCTGCAGCCGTCCTCTTGATTGTCTCAACAATCAGACTCATCACTTTGAACTTTTGGGGCACATCAAACAACTGCAGTAAGTTTATGGAGTGGCCTCTGATCATCCTATGATCGCCTGACTTGGGCAGCAACGTATGCCTCAAGATAGTGTTGTGTGGTCATACCAGACAATAGATATTATATAGAGCCCATCTTGTGAGTTTCCAAGGCGTTATCAGGAATCTCCTTATACATGTTAGCCATGGAGTTGTGATCTTTCTTCTTCTTGGCATATACATCTATATCATCCTCATGCTCAGCAGGGGCATTGATCAGCTTGGCCCACTCAGCAACTGTCGATTGGTACCTGGTACCTTCAGACATCCAGATAATTCTACCATCAGGATAGAAATGAGCTGTGGAGTAGAATTACATAATGAGCTCATCATTCCACTTGGTCAACTTCTGATCCACAAATTTGTCTACTACACATAGTCTGAAGCTCTCATGCACTCCTGGAAAGTGGTCTTCATTGTTGTCGATGTGTTTCCAATCAACCCACTTCATATCACAGGCAATTGGCTTCTTAACTAGCAGAATAGTCTCATAGAAGTCATGTTGCTCCTTGGTGTGAAACCTATAATCCACAGCAGTCCTTCTCCTCACATCATATGGATCAGATTGTCTCCATAGTCTGAGGCCTGCATCCTTTCTGATCTTCATATTTTCTGCCACTGGATGATTGTCATCATGGTCAGGGATCTTGGGCTTGAGCTTCCCAAGCACTTGGGCTTCATCTTCTTCTTCTTCTTCTTCAACTTCAGTCTCAGGCACTGGGGCCTTGTTCTTCTCAGTAGCTGATATATTCCTTGTGCTCCTCTTTGGTGCAGTCTTGGGAGCTGGAGCAGAATCTTTGGGGGCTATCTTGGGCTTAGAAGGGGCAGCCCCGGACTTGATGGCATCCCCCATCAGCTTTTGTGTCTTGGGTGCTGGTGCAGCATCCTCAGCTTCCTCTTCTTCTTCATCCTCAGCTGGGTCTTCCATCATAGAGGATCTCCCAATGACTTTGGCCATGGTCTTCTTGACCCTTTCCTTTCTCTTCTTGCCCTCACAAGCAACCTCTTTAACAGTTGATTTGTAAGTTTCATGATTTGAGACCCTGGCTTTTGAAGTGGGCACTCTCTTTGCAGGAGCCTTCTTATGCATACCAGGCTTTGTAGATGCAGCTGTGCCAACCTCTTTCTTGACAACCCTTTTCTTGGAGCTGACATCCTCCTCAGCAGCTACATAGTCTTGATCTTCAGACTCAGAATTTCTCTTCCCCCTCTTCCTAGTAGCAGCCTTAGGCAGGTTTCTAGGAGTACTTCTGCTGCCATCATCATAACTGTCAGAGGGACTAGTGCCCTCACTCAAATTCACCTGTTCTTCTGACCTGTTCTGGCTATCACTCCGATCAGACATTCTGGCACTGCAAGCTGACAGCTGACCCTGTGAATAGTTATAGATGAGATAGAGTGGATGAGCATCACAAAGTGCAAAGATTTTGCAAAATGGATGAGTCAAAAACTTAGTTTTAGTTTTCCGTAGAAAGCATTTCGGATCTACCGATTTGTTAAACTCGGTGACACTGAAGCAAATTTGGAGTCTAAACTAGTGGAATCGGTCAGACTGAGACACAGTTCGGTGACTCCGAGATTGCTAGGGCTTCACTGAGAGTTGAACTCGGTCACACCGATTTGCAAGTTTTGGTCAGACCGAAAAGTGCAAGTGCAATGGCCTATAAGCCAAATCGGTGAGACCGATTTCCACAACTCGGTCGGTCCGAGATGAATTCGGTGGAAACCTAACCTGTTGGGGATATAACTATTGGGCATAAACCGCCCTGGAGGAGCTGGGTTATGCCCATAGTGAAGCACCTGTATTGAAGCCCATCAAGACATAAAGGATGGCGCTTTAGTAAAGAAACATAATAACAAGACTCAGGGCGCAGAGATGGGTTAGAGCCCATAAATGTAAACCACCATAAGGTGTATGACTTGTATTGTACGTTAGGAAAGAGTAGATACCGAGCCGGGCACGATTATGAGCCGGCCGGGATTCTGTAAACCGACTGGGCGTCAACTTGTGTATATAAAGGGACGACCCGGCGGCGGTTTAGGGACAAGAAACAAGAGATCGAGAGCCGGGTCAAGTGTATTCGCTCCCAGTTCATCGAAACCCTAGCAATACCAACTACAAACTGGACTAGGCTTTTACCTTCATCGTAAGGGGCCGAACCAGTATAAACTCCCCGTGTCCTTTGTCCTGTTTAACCCCTTTAAGCTAACCTCAACGCGATGGTTCCACGACTAAGTCCTCACAGCAGGACATCTGCCGTGACGTTTCCACAACAGTTGGCGCCCACCGTAGGGCTATCGCATGATGGTTTCGAGTTCTTAAAGGGCAGCTTCGAAGGGATCAAGGGATATGCTGTGGGCCGAATGACCAAGAATTGTCGCGGCAAGCTCTACATCGACGACACAGGCCGGGGCCCCGAGGCCGACTCCATTGAGTACGGGTAGCGGGTCCCCTTTGGTGGAATTCACGTCTTCATCGGCAAGATTGGCGAACCGGGCCCTGAGTCGGACATCTGCACCGACATCATCGAGATGGCTCAGTGTGCGAGATCCGCCCGGGTTCAGCCTGCCATAAAGCATACCTTCGTGGTCGTCCACGGGGCAGAATCTGAGGATAGATCGGTATCCGGTGGTGAAACCGTCGTCTACTCCGATGGCGAGTCATCTACTGGAGAAACCGAGTCATTGTACCAGCAGCAAGACGGCCAACTTGGGGGCTATTTCGATGGCGACAGTATTTCGGATCCCTATGAGCCGCTGAACCGAGTTGCAATCTTCATGGCCGGTACACAGCCGGGGCAAAATTCTTCAACTGCAGCGGTGTTAATCTCCAGATCAGCAGCGGCAGCGGCGGCCAGGGCAGGAGGCCCTGCGCGCCTGCCGACTCAAGTCTTGTCCGGTTTACTTGATGCTTTAGCAACACTGATGGCGACCAAGGTTAGCGTGGCAAAGCGGGGATGAGCATAATGCGGAAATTACCAAGGTGAGAGACCAGATAACTCAAGCCAAGGAAGACCTGGCAGCCGAGGATGTAAGGATGGCCACGATGCAGGCCGAGTTGGAGGCTCGGGTGCAGCGGGTTCAATCGGAGTCCTTCCAGCTTATGCTAGATCAGAACGCGTCGAATGATGTCATGAGGAGAAGGCATCAGACCCGCCTACCTTCGGTTTACGAGGCGAGAAACCTCTTCAACACGCCCGGAGCAGGGACCCGTAACCATCTAGTGCTAAACCGGAATGAAGCACCAGGAATAGGGGCGCCGGTTCAACCGCGCACGATGGACCCGCCTCATCAAGGCAATAACCCAGCGCAACATATACCGACGCCATAGCATGTGCTGATGCCGCCGGGTCATTACTCAAACCCCTTAGATAATATGGTTGCCGCCGCTTCACGATTGGCGGCTCTCCCAGTCGAAGGCGAGTCCCCAGTAGCAGTTGAGACGTGGCGGGCTAGAGAGCTTCTTCAGACAGCCTTGGCTCAGCAGCAGGCTTATTCATATAGCCGTGAGAGGATTCATTCCACCCCCCGCCCAAGCCGGAGTTACAGCCGACATATTGATGAGCCGGCCGTGTCAAGCAGTGCGCGGAATTGTAATCCTCCTCGTGGCCATAACCTGGAAGGCGGTGGGGCCGATGCTCAGAACATGGTGGACCAAGGTAGAGCACATCGAGAGGCCGAGCTAGCGGCGTAGTACGCGGCCCGTCAACCTTCTCCGGTTCATCCGACGGCTTCGGTCGAGACAGGTGTAACTTTTAGGTCTTTGGGTGTGCCGTGTTTGGCCCCGGCTTTGCGTAAAGTACGGTTGCCCAAGGATTTCAAAGGTCCCCGAAAGGTACCCAATTACACGGCCGATTTACCTCCTGAAGCGTGGATTGAGAGTTATGAGATGGCGATCGAACTGTTGGATGTTGATGAGGCTGCGTGTGCTAAGTATTTCACCATGATGTTAGAAGGAACGACTCGTACTTGGTTGAAGGGATTACCGGCTAACTCTGTTGGATCATGGGCCGAGTTAAAAGCTCGGTTTATCTAGAATTTCAAGGACACATGCAAGCATCCCATGTCAATTGTGGATTTGGCCTCTTGTGTCTAGGAAGAAGGTGAGTTGACAACCCACTGGGTGCGCCGGGTTTCAACGATACTGCACTCATCAGACCGGATCAATGCCGATTCAGCAGTCTTGACGTTGGAGAAAAAATGCCGTTTTACGCCCCTCAAGCAGAAATTAGGGCAGCTCAAACGTCATTGCAATGACATGGGGACACTCATGGCTGCTCTGGTTAAATACACTAACTCTGATAGTACCAAAGACCTTGAGTCTGTTGATGACAAACCGAGAAAGGGAAAGAAGAACAGCAGCACCAGAGGGCAGCAACATAACCCGGTGGCGAGTCAAGGTGGTAACGGTAAGCGCAAACTGATAATAGTTTGTACTTTGTGGCAAATACCAATGCACAGAATAATGGCCAGGGTCGTAAGTGTAGACCGCCCCCACAGACCAGAGGATCAGGCATGAATCTTGAGCATCTGTTAAATCAGCCCTGCCCGAGGCATGGTACACGTCAAAGACCGTCTACTCATCTCTAGAAAGATTGTTACATCATGAAGGAGTTCAAGAATTCAAATATTTTTCAAAGCAACCATGGACCGGGAGGTGGTCCAGGATCCGGCTCACATGGTCCGGGTTACGGTGGTGGCGGTTCAGGTGCTGGGTTCCAAGGTCATCAAGGTCATTGTCGGTGTCAAAACCGGCGGATCTCGAGTAGGGGGTCCCGAACTGTGCGTCTAGGCCGGATGGTAACAGGAGGCAAGGAACACAATGTTTTACCCAGGTTCGGGCCCTCTTGATGGAGGTAAAACCCTATGTCCTGCTTGATTAATGTTGATGATATGGGTAGTACAAGAGTAGATCTACCACGAGATCAAGGAGGCTAAACCCTAGAAGCTAGCCTATGGTATGATTGTTGTATGATGAAGTTGTCCTACGGACTAAAACCCTCCGGTTTATATAGAC
>NW_024117006.1:0-97089 GCF_003073215.2 Triticum urartu | reverse complement strand
ATCCTTCTATGATGGTGAGCCTATGCCTTGGAAGAGGGATGACAAGCCCATGCCATCAACAAAACCATCAACTCCTTCACCGGCAAAAGAGATATAATCACATGGGTATGGGTACTCCTCTTGGCAGCTGCCAAGCTTGGGGGAGTGCCCCGGTATCGTATCACCATCACTTTTATCTTTACCGTTTCTCTTAGTTTGATCCTTTTGGTAATATCTTGATCTAGTAGAATAAAGTTTTAGTATGATCTAGTTGTGAGTGTTGCTTTATGATCCTTCTATGTAATCGAGTCTGTGAGCTATATATAATAAAGATTAGTGTTGAGTCAAGGGCTTGATTATTTTGCCATGATCTTGAGTGAATAAAAGAAAAGAGAAAGAATAAAAAGGAAATAAAAGAGATCATATAGATCTTATGGAGAGTAATGAGCTCACATATAAAAAGTATGATGAATAAAAGTTGTTGAGAGTTGACAAACATAGTTTTGGTCATCGTTGCAATTAATAGGAAGTAATAAAGAAAGAGAGGTCTTAACATATAAATATACTATCTTGGACATCTTTTATGATTGTGAGCACTCATTAAAATATGACATGCTAAAGAGTTGACGTTGGACAAGGAAGACAACGTAATGGGTTATGTTTTCTTACATCTGAGATAAATTATATTGTCATGGATCATCCAACATGATTGAGCTTGCCTTTCCCCCTCATGCTAGCCAATTTTTTTGCACCAAGTAGAGATACTACTTGTGCTTACAAACACCCTTAAACTAGCTTTGCCATGAGAGTCTACCATACCTACCTATGGATTGAGTAAGATCCTCCAAGTAATTGTCATCAGTGCAAGCAATAAAAATTGCTCTCTAAATATGTATGACTTATTAGTGTGGGAGAAAATAAGCTTTATACGATCGTGTGATATGGAAGAAATAAAAGTGACGGACTGCATAATAAAGGTCCATATCACAAGTGGCAATATAAAGTGACGTTCTTTTGCATTAAGATTTTGTGCATCCAACCATAAAAGCGCATGACAACCTTTGCTTCCCTCTGCGAAGGGCCTATCTTTTACTTTTATCTCCTACCTTACATAAGAGTCTTGGTGCTCCTCACCCTTCCTTTTTACATTTTATCTTTTGGCAAGCACAATATGTTGGAAAGATCCTGGTATATATGGCTAATTGGATGTGAGTTTTCATGAACTATTATTGTTGACATTACCCTTGAGGTAAAACATTTGGAGGCAAAACTATAAGCCCCTATCTTTCTCTGTGTCCGATTAAAACTCCATACCCATAAGTATTGCATGAGTGTCAGCAATTGTGAAAGACTATATGATAGTTGAGTATGTGGACTTGCTGAAAAGCTCTTATATTGACTCTTTCCTATGTTATGATAAATTGCAATTGCTCCAATAACTGTGATTATAGTTTGTTAGTTTTCAATCAAGTTTGTGATTCATACTTGAAATTGTGATTGAATTGTTACTTTAGCATAAGAGATCATATGACAAGAATTATATAAGTTGATGTTCTAAGAATGATCATGATGCCCTCATGTCCGTATTTTATTTTTATTGACACCTCTATCTTTAAACATGTGGACATATTTTTTGATTTCCGCTTTCGCTTGAGGACAAGCGAGGTCTAAGCTTGGGGGAGTTGATACGTCCATTTTGCATCAAGCTTTTATATCGATATTTATTGCATTATGGGCTGTTATTACACATTATGTCACAATACTTATGCCTATTCTCTCTCATTTTACAAGGTTTACATAAAGAGGGAGAATGCCGGCAGCTGGGATTCTGGGCTGGAAAAGGAGCAAATATTAGAGACCTATTCTGCACAGCTCCAAAAGTCCTGAAACTTCACGGAAGTCATTTTCAGAATATATAAAAAATACTGAGCGCAAGAAGTTCCGGGGGGCCACACCCTGCCCATGAGGGTGGGGTCACGCCCTACCCCCCTGGGCACGCCCCCCTGCCTCGTGGGCCCCCTGGTGGCCCTTCGATGCCCATCGTCTGCTATATGGAGTCTTTTGATGAGGAAAAAATCATAAGCCAGCTTTCGGGACGAGACTCCGCCGCCACGAGGCGGAACCTTGGCGGAATCAATCTAGGGCTCCGGCGGAGCTGTTCTGCCGGGAAACTTCCCTCCGGGAGGGGGAAATCATCGCCATCGTACCAACGGCTCAGTGTCATGAACCTTCTCCATCTGATTCAATAAGGGGGAATTAGCCTTCTTGTCAAATGGCTATCCTTGACAAAGGGTACCATTTATACCATAATCTACAATGTAGCGGGTATAGTTTAGTGGTAAAAGTGTGATTCGTTCTATTAATAACTGAATTTGAAATGATATACTTAAGGCATCCTTAAGTTTTTTATTTTTATATTCCGATGAAAACTTTAGTTCTTATAAAGGATTAAATCCTTTTCCTCTCAATAGCATATTGAGGAAGAATATACATTCTAGCGATTTGTATCCAAAGACTAATTTAAATTGCATCCAAAATAAAAATAGGATTATGAGTACAGAATCGCGAAGCATAATTTTGCATTGGATTAAGTATTCCAATTTTGAAAATATGAGTAAAGGATCTATGGATGAAGATACAAAAAAAGTCATCACCAACGATCCTCTCATCGGGAGGGGGTCAATCTCCATCAACATCTTCACTAGCACCATCTCCTCTCAAACCCTATTTCATCTCTTGTATCCAATTCTTGTCTCTATGTCCGAGATTGGTACCTGTAGGTTGCTAGTAGTGTTGATTACTCCTTGTAGTTGATGCTAGTTGGTTTATTTGGTGGAAGATCATATGTTCAGATCCTATATGCATATTAATACTCCTCTAATTATGAACATGGATATGCTTTGTGAGTAGTTACGTTTGTTCATGAGGACATGGGAGAAGTCTTGCTATTAGTAGTCATGTGAATTTGGTATTCGTTTGATATTTTGATGAGATGTATGTTGTCTCTCCTCTAGTGGTGTTATGTGAACGTCGACTACATGACACTTCACCATTATTTGGGCCTAGAGGAAGGCATTGGGAAGTAATAAGTAGATGATGGGTTGCTAGAGTGACAGAAGCTTAAACCATAGTTTATGCGTTGCTTCGTAAGGGGCTGATTTGGATCCATATGTTTCATGCTATGGTTAGGTTTACCTTAATACTTTTGTTGTAGTTGCGGATGCTTGCAATAGAGGTTAATCATAAGTGGGATACTTGTCAAAGTAAGGGTGGTACCCAAGCACCAGTCCACCCACATACCAAATTATCAAAGTACCAAACGCGAATCATATGAACGTGATGAAAACTAGCTTGACGATAATTCCCATGTGTCCTTGGGAGCGCTTTTCTCTATAAGAATTTGTCCAGGCTTGTCCTTTGATACAAAAAGGATTGGGCCACCTTGCTGCACGTTATTTACTTTTGTTTCTTGTTGCTCGTTACAAATTATCTTATCACAAAACTATCTGTCACTTATAATTTCAGGGCTTGCAGAGAATACCTTGCTGAAAACCGCTTATCATTTCCTTCTGCTCCTCGTTGGGTTTGACACTCTTACTTATCGAAAGGACTATGATAGATCCCCTATACTTGTAGGTCATCATTGATGCAGAAGCCCTCTGTGATGAATGCCCCCTCCGGCGGAGCGCCGGAAAAGGCCCCAAGATGGGATCTCACGGGTACAGAAGGTTGCGACGGTGGAATTAGGTTTTCGTGGTGCTCTCCGATGTTTTTAGGGTACGTAGGTATATATATAGGAGGAAGAAGTAGGTCGGTGGAGCCACGAGGGGCCCACGAGGGTGGAGGGCGCGCCCAGGGGGGTAGGCGCGCCCCCTGCCTCGTGGCTTCCTCGTTGGTTGCTTGATGTCCACTCCAAGTCCTCTAGATCACGTTTGTTCCAAAAATCACGCTCCCGAAGGTTTCATTCCGTTTGGACTCCGTTTGATATTCTTTTTCTGCGAAACACTAAATAGGCAAAACAACAACAATTTGGGTTGGGCCTCTGGTTAATAGATTAGTCCCATAAATAATATAAATAAGCCCATTAAACATCCAAAACAGAATATATAATAGCATGGAACAATCAAAAATTATAGATACGTTGGAGACATATCACTTGCCTGGAAGCTCTGCTAAAAGGAAGAAGTGTCGTCGTGGACGTAGTCGATCACAGTGACATCAACATCGGTCTCGGGATCTACTGGAGAGACGAGGGGGAAGAAACATTAAATATAATGCAAACAGATGCAACACAGAAGCATGACGGGGTAACAAGCAGGGCTAGGGGTGTTCTAACGCGGTGCTACACGATATAGGTGAAGGGGAAACATCCGGGAAAGTTTTCCTGAAGTTTGGCATTTTTGGACAAATGAATCGGAGGGGGCGGTTGCATGTTCACTATGCTAGGGACGTGTGGCAAACGAAGACTGTTGGGGAACACAGTAATTTCAAAAAAAATCCTAGGCACACGCAAGATCACGGTGATGCATAGCAACAAGAGGGGAGAGTATCGTCTACGTACCCTCGTAGACAGTAAGAGGAAGCGTTATGAGAACGCGGTTGATGTAGTCGTACGTCTTCACGATCAACCGATCTAGCACCGAAGGTACGGCACCTCCGTGATCTGCGCACGTTCAGCTCGGTGACGTCCCACGAACTCAAGATCCAGTAGAGCTTTGATGGAGAGCTTCATCGGCATGACGGCGTGATGACAGTGATGATGTTGCTACCGGAACAGGGCTTCGCCTAAGCACCGCTATGATATTATCAAGGTGGATTATGGTGGAGGGGAGCACCGCACACGGCTAAATATCAATGATCAACTTGTGTGTCTAGGGGGTGCCACCCTCCCCCGTATATAAAAGAGTGGAGGAGGGGAGGGGCCGGACCTCTCTATGGCGCGCCCTAGGGGAGTCCTACTCCCACCGGGAGTAGGATTCCCTCCTTCTATGTAGTAGGAGTAGGAGAGAAGGAAGGGGAGGGGAGGAGAAAGGAAAGGGGGCGCGGCCCCCTCCCAATTCGGATTGGGCTAGGGGCGTGCCTCCCACCTTTTCCTTCCCTCTCCTCTTTTCCACTAAGGCCCAATACGGCCCATATACTCCCCGGGGGGTTCCGGTAACCTCCCGGTACTTCGGAAAATGCCCGAACTCATCCGGAACCATTCCGATGTCCAAATATAGGCTTCCAATATATCGATCTTTATGTCTCGACCATTTCGAGACTCCTTGTCATGTCCGTGATCAAATCCGGGACTCCGAACTACCTTCGGTACATCAAAACACATACACTCGTAATACCGATCGTCACCGAACGTTAAGTGTGCGGACCCTACGGGTTCGAGAACTATGTAGACATGACCGAGACATGTCTCCGGTCAATAACCAATATCGGAACCTGGAGGCTCATATTGGCTCCTACATATTCTACGAAGATCTTTATCGGTCAAACCGCATAACGGTATACGTTGTTCCCTTTGTTATCGGTATGTTACTTGCCCGAGATTCGATCATCGGTATCTCAATACCTAGCTCAATCTCATTACCGGCAAGTCTCTTTACTCGTTCCGTCATGCTACATCCCGTAACTAACTCATTAGCTACATTGCTTGCAAGGCTTATTGTGATGTACATTACCGAGAGGGCCCAGAGATACCTCTCCGACAATCAGAGTGACAAATCCTAATCTTGATCCATGCCAAATCAACAAACACCATCGGAGACACCTGTAGAGCACCTTTATAATCACACAGTTACGTTGTGATGTTTGGTAGCACATAAAGTGTCCCTCCGGTATTCGGGAGTTGCATGATCTCACAGTCATAGGAACATGTATAGTTATGGAGAAAGCAATAGCAACAAACTAAATGATCATCGTGCTAAGATAACGGATGGGTCAAGTCAATCACATCATTCTCTAATGATGTGATCCCGTTAATCAAATGAAAACTCATGTCTATGGTTAGGAAACATAACCATCATTGATTTAACGAGCTAGTCAAGTAGAGGCAAACTAGTGACACTCTGTTTGTCTATGTATTCACACATGTACTAAGTTTCCGATTAATATAATTCTAGCATGAATAATAAGCATTTATCATGATATAAGGAAATATAAATAACAACTTTATTATTGCCTCTAGGGCAAATTTCCTTCACAGACTATGTATTCTGATTCATCTCGCTTTTCTGAGCAACTTTCATGTATAAAACCTTTTCATCCGAGTTATGGATTATTTTCTATGAATTATTAAAGTTTTAGAAATTTCATGAAATTATTATTAATTGTTAAATTCGATAGAAAATGAATAATGCAGGCCCCGACTGTCAACGACCTAACTAATTGAAGAGGGTTAAATTAAATAATTTAGTTAATTAGGCTAATTAAGAAAAGTTAATTAATTATATTACTAATTAATTAATTAATTAATTAATTCTATATTTTTACAATTTTTTGTTTTCATTTTCTAAACAAGGTGGGCCCAGTGGTCAGTGGCCCACTGGGGCCTTAGCGGGCGAAACGGGCAGCGTGCGCCCAAGCGGAGGCCGAGCCCGGGCGGCGACAGGCACGGCAGCCCGGGGCGGGGCCGGTGGCGAGCAGCGGCGCAGGGGTGGGCGTGGTGGTGTGCGGACGCGAGGGGGGAGACGGTAACAACAGCAGTCGCTGCGGGCGCGGCGGGGCGCAGCTGCTGCTGCACTAGCAGCAGGCGGCGAGCGAAGCAGACGCGGGGCCGGGAGGGGTCGTGCGGCGAAGGCAGAGGTGGGGCCGGCGAGCGGGAGCGGCGGGGCCGGCGAGCAGCAACGGCGACGGACAAGCGCGGCAAGCAGCGGGGCGCGGTGATGCAGGGAGGGGTCACCAGGGCGTGGCAGGCGCGGCCGGCAAGGGACGGCGCGACGTGCGGCAGCGTCGGCGCGGGCTGGCGAGCGACCGAACGCGGCTAGGGGCGGATGGCAGCGATTAGTGTAGGCGCGGGCGAGCGCGCACACAGTAGTGGGGCCACGCACAGGCGCGTGGGCAGAGGTGCGCCGGGCGCAGCGGTCGTGGCCAAAGGCCGATGAACGTGGTCAGGGGCGCGACGGGCGCAGCTACAGGCGGTGCACGACGACGGGAGCAGAGGAGAAGGTGGGAAAACGGACGGCGGAGTTCACCGGGCCCTGTAGGTGTGCACAAGTGGGCTCGAGGAGGAGTCGGGGAGGCGTCGGAGCGGCCGGAGACGAGTCAGAAAGGCGGGTCGACGCGAATTGATGATGGTGTTGTCGCGATGCCAAAGACGAGACGGTCGTGGGCGGCGTTGGTGAAGCTCCCCGGCCTCGATCTTGGGGTGGGGTCGATGAAGCGGAGCACGGCGGTCCCCGGGGACCCAACCACGTAGCGTAGGGAGGCCGGTGGCCGCGATGGTGGTGCGGCGATGGCGAGGGATCTGGAGGAGGAAGGGTGTAGCGAGAGGGAGAGAGAGAATGAGGGGGAGCGCGAGGGCAAGTGGGGAGAATGGGTGGAGCAGTGGGAGGAGCCTAAGGGGGCAGGGGTCCTTATCCTCCCTCGTCGACGCCGGCGAGGGGGTTTGGCGGTGACCGCGCCCCTCGGTCGGTAGTACAGGGAGGCGACCGGGGAGGGGGGAAAGGTTTGGGACGGCCAGAGGGTTTAAGGCCCATAGGGAAACATGGGGGAGGGCTCTCTGCTTTTTAGTTTTGTTTTTTATTGGTTTTTATTTTTATAGTTCTGCTTTCTTCTAGTTTCTTTTTATTTTAGGTTTTATAAAACACAAACTTAGTCCCTAAATTAGCTTCAATAGTTAGACCACTGCCACAATTATTTTGGCACCCTAACAAAATAGGTTTGTATTTGTTTATTAATTGAAGACATTTAATAATTGTTTTAGCCATTGTTTTAATTAGTTTAGGGTATTAAGCCACTTTATACAAATGTTGGTCCACCATCATAATTAGTTATAGAATATTTGCAACACATTGAACATTTTATTTTGCATGTTTGAGAAATTTTAACTTTGGGCTTTAATTTGAATTTGAGTTTGAACTAAGATTGGATCAATCAAGGATTAGCAACAGTAATGTGATGACCTGGCATCATTAGCAGGGGATTATTGTAGCTTAATTATCCGGGCGTCACAGATAAGTAGCCAGAGATAAGTCAAGACAGACATACAAGTCTTAGACAAGATCAAAATATATGCTCTTGAGATGAGAGACAGCGAAATAGCGCCCTTGTAATCGAGGTCATCATCATCAATATAATCAAGCGAGATGTAGGCTTTTACCTCATCGCGAGGGGCCGAACCTGGGTAAAACTCGTGCCCCTCGATTCCGACCAACCCCGTTCAAGCTATCACCTAGCAGCGATGGCCTCATGACTAAGTCCTTTTTTCGAGGACATCTGCCGTGACAAAACCACGATAGTTGGCGCCCATTGTGGGGCCTCCATGCATGGTGGTATTGTGTTCTTGAAGGGAGCCTTACTAGGGATCGAGAGGAGCGCAACTGGCCGGATGTGGCAGAGCCAGGTTTGGAAGGATCTACATCAACTCCGAGTTCATTAGTCAACGTTGAAAAAGTTTCAGCGGCAGCATAAATCAGATCAGAGTCGAAAAGTAACCTTGACAACAGGGGAGTACATCAGATGACCCACATCGCAGCTCAGGGACTCTTTTCCCCGTATGGAGTTCTTTGGATTTGAGAGAGGGGAATAGAGAGGGACGAAGTGGACTGACAGTAACCGCGAGTTCCCACCCTCTTGTTTACCATGGTGGTCGCTTCCCCTTCCCTCTCTGTAACAATTTTTTTTAAAACGGCCCCGGAAAACAAGACAAAATAAACAAAAACCCCCGCTGAAACACCAGCCCAGCCCACAAAAAGCAAAAACACTCGGCCCCTCCCCCCGGCATGCGACGACGGCCCGGCGAAAAGAAGGAAGATAGTAAATGGGCTGGTTTGCGCCTTAGACAGGCTGAAACAAGGACAAAACACACTCAGAGCAAATCTACAAGCAAACAAAAATCGAAGAGCTGCCTCGTCGACGGAGACTTCACGAAGTCTCAGTCGACTGAGATTTAGCAGCTCCATAATTTTTTTGTCTCATACCCTTAGCCTAATCGAATTTTACCTACCGGATATGCATGTAGTGGGTACCCATTGCCATCCCCTTAATCCCCCTCACCCTCTTAGCTTACCGCTTACGCGGCCATCCCTCTAAGCACGTTGATCTGCAGCAACGCCAATGACCCCTCCCCCACCCCCTCACCAGCGTCCGTCAACTCGCTTCCTCGTCTCCGCCGGGGATGCCATAGCTCGCTCTCCCTTGCAGCGGGGTTCCCATCCTTGGTGAGTTTCTTGCTCGGCCTCATGGTGGTCGACGCTCATCGGTACGCTCCTTACGTCACCATGCTCCTCACACCTCCCCCACCTTCGGCCTCAGGCAAAGCAAAAAATGATTGGAGCACCAAAAGATTCAGGCACCTGACAATTAACAAACGCGTGAGAATTAACGTAATTTAGCTGTATTGACCCTCTCAAGAGTACAAGTCTTGGAGACAAGAAGCATTCGCTAAAAATAAGGTAGAAGATAGGAGCAAGCAGCGTAATTCAGGGCTGTTCGGATCCTCTCCACGAGCCGGCTTCCCCTAAATCGACCCCGAACGCTCCAGCTTGGAGGAACCAGCTTCGCGGAGACGAGGATCCGGCGGTGCAATTTTCGTGGAGATCAGTGTGTTGTATTGACTCCTCGGAGTACAAGTCTTGGAGACAAGAAGCATCCGCTAAAAATAGGATAGACTATAAGTCCTATACTACTAAACCCCGCTGGCGGCTGGTCCTCGTGGGTGATTGTTCATTGTTTTTTACAAAGAGACATTTTTTTCCCACTAGCATAAAGGGGTCAGTAAGCCATCACTTGATTTCCTTTCTTAAAAACGTGTATCCTTTACCCACTCTAGGTTGGAATAAATGAAACTCAACTAATACCTTGGAGGCACCGCACCTCCGTTGATCTGACGAACCATTCGAGGAAACCGGGAGGAGGAGATGAAGACACGCTTCGTCAACTCTTCTTTCAGTGTCATGGCTGTGCGTCTAGTGGTAGGACCCACTCCCATGATCTTTCGTTCAGCAACAAGTTCCTGGATCATGCGGGACAAATTTTTGTTTTCCGCTCGCGTAGCATATTGCGTGCCCCGACATTAGTATATGTCCGCTAAAGATAAGACATAAGAGGCATCTGTTTTGGACACAAGAAGCATCCGCTAAAAATAATGTAGAAGGTAGATTATAAATTCTATACTACTAACTATATTATAATGCTCGCTCTGTTTCATAATGCAGTGTATATAGACTTTTTGAAAACTCAAACCACACAAACTTTGACCGAAGAAAAATATTTACATCCAGAATGCCAAACATATATCATTTGATTCATTATAAAAAGTTGTTTCATATTATATATTTGATATTGTCGATATAAATAATTTTACCTATAAATTTGATCAAAGTTTGCAAAGTTTGAGTTTTCAAAAAATCTATATGTATTATATTATAAAACACACACACACACACACAGAGAGAGAGAGAGAGAGAGAGTAGTATGTATACACGTATTTAGATGCAAATGACCACCCCTCCGGCTGGTCTTCGTGGGTGATTGTTCATTCTTTTTTTACAAAGATACAAATATATCTAGCATAAGGGCCAGCAAGCCATCACCTGCTTTCCTTCCTTAATAAACGAGTATACATTACCCACCCTAGACCAGGGAATAAATTAAGCTCAAATACAAGGAGTCCTAACTACTCCAATTTATACAAGTACCTCCAATCCAGCAGACACCACGATAACACAAGCACATCCCGAGATACACGTAGCTCGGGCCACTGCCGTGAGCTAGGTAACGCACAGAGAGACCGACGGATCCATCTATGGCCGCCGCGACGATGACGGTGGAGGAGGTGAGGGAGGCGCAGCGCGCGATTGGACCGGCGACGGTGCTGGCCATCGGCACGGCGACGCCACCCAACTGCGTGTACCAGGCAGACTATCCGGACTACTACTTCAGGGTCACAAAGAGCGAGCACCTGGTCGGCCTCAAGGCCAAGTTCAAGAGGATGTGTAAGTATCGACAATAACAACATCCTCTCTGCTCCCTGCATTCATATACACACACAGTGGAGGAGCCAGAAAAATCGGATAAAGGGGGCCGAGTATTATTAAACCTTGTTGGGACCGGCCAGTCCATCAAAAAACATCATTTTAGTGAAAATAATACTAATCACTAGTATTACTATTGAGGTAATATCACCGGAAGTCATAGAACTTGCGCTCAATGTTCAGTTTGGTGCTAGAACTTTAAAAATACGGATTTGTGGTCATCTAACTTGACATCGCGTGCAAATACGGTCACAGAATACGCATGCGGACATATTAGGGTGTATGGGCCTACTTGTCGGTGAGTGAGGGCCTTTGGCCAACTGATTTTTGCACAAAACAACCTTACTATTTTTTATTTGCGGGAAAGACCAATCACTGTACAACAGCATATTGATACGAAAATTAACGGAAAGGACCGACCTCTGTACAGCATATAGGTACGATAATTAACTAAAATATCAGCGAGGCGGGACTCGAACACACGACACAAATTAAGGACACAAGATCCTCAAAAAAAATTGAGGACACGAGCCACTCTAGCCAACCAACCAATCCTTGACGTTCATATTTCAAGTATGGATAACAAACTAAGATGTATTGAACGTGGAGCCTAATGACATTTAATTTTTCGTACCTATGAGCAGTGGGTCCTACCTGTCATTGCACATTGAAAATTAACAGGAAAAAGTGTGGCCCCCAGCTCTCGAACAAACAACCAAAGAGTGGCATACAGGACATTCTAGCCGCTACAACCTACACATATTACACATCTACGGTGAATAACTAGTCTTAATGTACTAGAAATATGTAAATACTACGTAAACAATAATTACAATAATAAAAATAACGTCTAAATATGTGTTATAAATATTGTACATACAAACTATATAACCTACTTTTAAATTTGTTCATGTATTTTAAAAATATTCATATATTTAATTTATGAATTATAAATTTTGTATCCTTTCAAATAAATATTTCCAAAATTAAAATTACAAATATCATTTTAACTTTGCAAACATTTCAATAATTGTACTCGCATTTGTAGAGTTCAACTTTTGCGTAACTTAAAATGTAAACATTGATATGAATATTCAATCATGCATAATATTGAAATTATATAATTTTTCGAATATAAGTCATGAGTAAAGTTTATACACAAGTGAATAATTTCGAAAATTTAGTAAATGTTTGAACTCATCATTTTGCATGATTTAAATATAAGCCTCGAGTGTGTTATTTTTCTTGGATTCATTAAACATATTTATTTAATAAAAAATTCAATGTCAGTTTAACTAAATATTTTTTATATAAATATGCATGTGTATATTTAAATGTTTTTATTTACTAATAATGATCGCTTGTATGTATAATATTCTTGGAACATAAATTTGTTAATTATGTTTTACAAATATCTTTAAAAAAATTGCAAGTGCAAAATGGGCCGCAGTATCCGCAGAAATAAGCCGGCAATGGCAACCCCCTTCCGAAAGACTCTGTTTTACAGCTATGTCAAACCGTCTTGATGTGCAATTAGCTAATTAGTATCACTTCCATTGTTTTACTGCTCCACTTGTAAGTACTATGTTGATGGCATTATATTTTATCTTAATGTGTCAACCTACCGAATATGACTTCTGGTCCTGCTTAACAGAATCAACTGTAGCAGTACGTGCCTCTACATATTTTAGGTTAAAAAAAAGGACCGGTAAAATAGCTTAAATGGGCTGCATATGTACACCAATTCCTCATAGATGCGGAAAAAAAAATGTCATTTAAGTTCCACGTTCAATAAATCTAAGTTTGCTATCCATACATGAGATGCGAACGTGAAGGGTGGGTTGGCTGGAGTGGCTTGTGTCGTAAACATTGACCGCAGGTTAAGTATCTGCTCACCCATTTTTTGTGTTAATTTTTGTACCTATATGCAGCACAACAGTCAGCTTTTTCCACAAATAAAAAAAATGTGAGGATGTTTTGTGCAAAAGTTAGTCAGACGAGCAACATCACTCATTGACAGATGGGGTCATACACCATGATACGTCCGCATGCGTATTTTGTGACCATGTTTGCATGGGATGTCAAGTTAGGTGATTAAAAATCCGTATTTTTAAAGTTCTAGCACCAAACTGAACATTGAGTGCAAGTTCTATGACTTCCGATAATATTACCTCATTACTATTCATACTAGGCCTAAATAAAAGATGTTAGGGGGGACCAAGGCCCTGGCTGGCACCCCTGTCTCCGCCGCATATACATGCATTGTCCACCGTATATGCGAACTGGGTTCGTAGCCGGTGGGTGATCCAGGGAACTAGTTGTGATTTTGTTACCTATAAAAGCATCTTCAATAGATGATGTATATGCAAAAATAACTAATTTATACATTTATGAGGCTCAAAAACACATATTCAATGCATTTTTTATTTCTTTTTTGGCCTTCAAAAAATGTAAAATACAACACATCGCGATGTAAATTTACATCACCAACCGATGTAAATCCAGATGCAAAACGGCCAGCCACGCACCAACCCGACAGCTACCATGAAAGTTCCCAACTGCCCGATCCCCATTCCGCCGCCCGCCGCTGCCGACCGACTCCGGCCAGCTCGGGCACCCCCCCCCCCCCCCCCCCCCCCCCCCCCCCCCCCCCCCCCCCCCCCCCCCCCCCCCCCCCCCCCCCCCCCCCCGCCCCCCCCCCCCCCCCCCCCCCCCCGCCGCCGCCAGCTCCGATGCCTCCCCTACCCATTCCAGTTCACCGCCGACCATCCCCACCGCCCGAATCCGGCCATCTGCCGTGCTGTGAGTAGAGCAGGCTCACAACTGCTCGAGGGGGCGTCGAGGAGTGTCGTTGCTGCTTGAGGCTGGTCGCCATGGCGCCATGGCCCGAGCTCGGCTCACAGGGCTCTATTGCCGCTCGGATTTGCCGCTGGTCGTGGCTGACGGCGACGTTCTGCAACCCGCGCTCCCAGATGGAGGTCGGCCGGGCTGCCGCTGTTGTGGCCCGGCCCCGCCAGCTCCAGCGCCTCCATGTGCCTCTGTCGCGCGCGCGGCCGCCAGCCGTTTTACATCTTCAAATTTACAACATCTGTTGGAGTTGGATTTTATATCACCAAATATACATTATCTGTTGGAGTTGCCTCTTTTTTGAAAATGTAACATGCATTTTTTGATGATGTAAATTTTACATCTCCTAGTTATACATCTCCAGATTTGCATCATCTATTGGATATGCTCTAATGTTCTCTATACTGCTATGATTGATTATGATTAGATCAAAAGTTTCTCCCGCAAAAAAAGCAGCCTATGTACTTTTGTGGAAACTTATATACACATACAACATATGCAATGCGAGACTTGAAATAACATTTATAAACTTTATTGTTGTTGTTGTTGTTGTTGTTGTTGTTGTTTTACAAGTATTTTTGTAAACTTAACACAACCAAAAAGTTTAAAAGATCAATGGCCTTTTTTGTTTAGAATAGAAATCCCTTAATTTATGTTTCGACATTCACTATCGAGTGGACGTCCGTGCCCCGTTCCTCTTTCCTGTGAACAGCACAAAGAGGTGAATCTTGGGCGTCTTCGTCTTCCTCCCACGCTCACCGACAAGCCATGGTTTTCCTCTCCCTCCGCTGGTCGCTCCGCTGGCGGGAGGGTGGGGGAACCCCGCATCTCTGCCTAGGTAGGGTTTTGCTGGCGGCGCTTTGGAGGAGGAGGTGCTACCGGAGCGAAGTGTGGTGTCACAGGTCCTTCACCTCTGTGTCGTCGTCCTCTGGGGCGTCGTCGCAGTCCTGGCGACTTTTGGTGCTCGGGGCTCTTCTTCGAGCTTTCGTTCCCTGCAGGTGGTCGGTGAGGCGATGCTGTCGTCTGCACGCGCTGGGGATCTGGTTCTCCGACCCTGTCTTCATTTTGCCGTCGCCTCCTCCAGCGGTGCTGCAGGATAGTGGGTTGGTGTGTAGGAGGTACACGCGCCAGTTCTTCCTCTCTCTTGCTCGCCGGCGAGGGAGACGATGTCTGGGCTTCGGTATTTCTTCGTCTCAGTGCTTCTTCACCGTGCGGGCATGCCATACCCGAGGTTGATGACTTCCCATCTGCGACAAGACCGACCGCTGAGTCCAAGGTATCGTCGGTTCCGTGAGGGAGCGGGGGTGCGGGTGCAGCGGCGCATCCTCAACCCGCGTCGGAGTGTGCAGTGTGGCGGGCCTCCAGAGACATGTTTGTAATTTTCATCTTTTCTAGGGAGCACTGTAACACTGAAGCCTGCTAATAGATCTGGGGTGTTTTCCACAAAAGAAGTCACACCAATAAGTTGTTGAAAAAAAATCTAAGAACATTACCCCTTCCGAAATTTGAACTAAAACCATGACACTTATTTTGGATCCAAAGGGGTACTAAATATGAATTAGTGTAAGATCTACTTTATGCATGCCCAGAAAATTTTGACAAAAAGAACGAGCATTTGCCTTTCTGTTATGAATTGTAGACATTATTCTGTTTGCATATGCAGGTGACAAGTCACACATCCGGAAGAGATACATGCACCTGACGGAGGAGATGCTTGAGGAGAACCCCAGCATGTGCACGTTCATGGCGCCGTCGTTGAGCGCACGTCGGGCCATCGCTGTCCCCCTGGTCCCAAAGCTCGGAAAGGAGGCCGCGGAGAAGGCGATCAGGGAATGGGGGCAGCCTCTGTCCAGCATCACCCACCTCATCTTCTGCAGCACCTCCGGAGTGGACTTGCCAGGCGCCGACTTCCACCTGACAAAGATGCTCGGCCTGCGTCCGTCAGCGAAGCGTTTCATGATGTACCAGCAGGGCTGCTTCACCGGCGGCATGGTGCTCCGTCTGGCCAAGGACCTGGCCGAGAACAACCGCGGAGCACGCGTGCTGGTGGTCTGCTCGGAGAACACGGTCATGACTTTCCATGGCCCCGACGAGTCCCACCTCGACTCGCTGGTAGGCCAGGTGCTCTTCGGCGATGGCGCGGCGGCCGTGATCATCGGGGCGGACCCCGACGGGTCCACGGAGCGGCCGCTGTTCCAGCTTGTATCGGCCAGCCAGACCATCCTGCCGGAATCGGAGGGAGCCATTGGCGGGCAGCTACTGGAGGCGGGCCTCACCTTCCACCTCCGCAAGAATGTTCCCATACTCATCTCCAAGAACATCGAGCGCGCGCTGGAGGAGGCCTTCAAGCCACTGGGCATCCACGACTGGAACTCCATCTTCTGGGTGACGCACCCCGGCGGGCCGGCCATCCTCAGCATGATCGAGGCTAAAGTCAAGCTTAACAAGGAGCGGATGCGCGCCACCCGGCACGTCCTGTCCGAGTACGGCAACATGTCCAGCGCGTGTCTGTTCTTCATCCTGGACGAGATGCGCAGACGCTCCTCCGAGGACGGACACGCCACCACCGGCGAGGGCATGGACTGGGGTGTCCTATTCGGCTTCGGCCCCGGCCTCACCGTCGAGACCATCGTCCTCCACAGTGTCCCCATCGCCTCCCCGTGAGGCCAGTAAGGCCTCTACGTTTTCCCCTTACCCGTCAATCAATCAAGACATCTGTTCCGTTGCTGAGGGTGTTCATGATTGCCCGACGCTATTTGTTCTCAAACCTCTCTGTTGCTCACGGTTATGGCTGTGGTTTAGTTTCTGAGACGTACTCAGTTTCAAAACTGTTGGCTGCTGGCCCCTGATGTGGCCTTTGTTTTTAGTTTCTGCTTTTTTTATTTCAAAAAAACTGAACTATGTATCCTGTCTCGGGACCGTTTCTGTGGCCTCATGTGATTCAATTTTATTCCGAGAAGAACACTACTATGGCAATTTAACACACTTACAATCAAAATTGCTCACATATGAATGCCATTATGGCTAGCTTTATTAATTAAGGATAGTTACATTGACCACAAGGATTTGCATGATAAGATCACAGAGTTCATCGACCTAAATAAAATAATGTTTTACTAGCTCATTGTTGAGGCAAGACGATCTATGGAACCAGCAAGGCCCCTTGTGGTCCGGCTGTGGGATCAACGCACACAAAGAGCAGAATCAACAGCTCACACGGTATGCTCTGCACTTCGGTTTATCAGATATTTAGTAGCCAACTACTTAGTTTTAAAGTTCAAGCTGCTGAAAATTTCTCGGGAGAACTTTTTTTGTTTGAAAAAAAAATCTTGGGAGGACATACTCGATGATAATATGTTTGTCCAAATGTTTTAGGGATCTTCAAGGCTCAAATTTTGCATTGGTGGGCCATATGGTCTTGTCGAACAGGTCCGAGAGCGGGCGGATGCAACAATTAGGCTATTCTCACTGGTTTTGAACCACCAAGTCGCTTTAATAGTTCTAATGGAGCAGCTCTACAGGTGAACAATAAGCCTATCTAGTGCAGTGATGCTATTTTTACATTTGAACATACTTACGTAATTTTCAGTGGAGCAACTTGCCAACTCCATTGTTTGCAATTTTTAGTTGGTGGCTTACCAAGCTGACTGCTTGGTTTGCCAACTCTATTGTGATGTAACATGTATAACCAACTCATCGAATGGTGTAACACAAGTAAGAGCATCTCCAATAGCCGCGCTGAAAAATCAGCGTTTTTTGCGCGCGCTACTGGTCCGGGCGCTCCAGCGGAGGTGCAAAAATCGCGCGCGCGGAATATCTAGTTCAGCGCGCGGGCCGAAACGCCATCGCGCGTCGCTTATTTGCTGTGTCTGCTCCCACGCGCTGGACTCTCGAGCGCTCGCTCGTAACTCCACCCACCCCATCCATCCGCGGCGCCGCCCTGCGACCGTTCCGACGTTTCCCCGGCCTATCCCCGCGCTGCGGCGGCTTCCTCCGCCTCCCTCTAGTCACTGCCGCCCCTCGCGCGCGGCGGTTCTCCGACGAACAGCGTGCGGCCGCTCGCTACCGCTCGGCGCCCACAAGGTGTTCGACAAAACGCCCGCAAAGTATGTATTGCTCAAACTTCATGAATTTGGTGCATGTTGATTGTAGTTTTTATAGCCTAGTATTCAACACTGTAGATGATTTCATCGTATGATTCTTCCGAAGAAGAATTTGATATGGAAGAGGAGGAGGATCTTGCAATGATCCTAGCAATGCACATCAATAAAAAACCGAAGTATGGTGGTTCGGCTATGGGTCGGCAGAAAATTTGGAGGGATAGGATCGATGCCACAACAGATTGATCGGGCATTATTTTGTGGAGAATCCCACATACCCGGAGTCTTACTTTCGTCGCCGGTTTAGAATGAGCACCGAGTTGTTCAGGCGCATTGCAGAGAAACTAGTGAGCCATGACCGGTTTTTTCGGCAAAGGAGGAATGCCGCCGGAGAGCTCGGGCATAGCACCTTTCAGAAGGTGACAGCCGCTTTGCGTATGTTGGCATACGGTATCCCGACTGATCTAGTTGATGATCACTTGGCTATGGGTGAGAGCCAAGCTATCATGTGTGTCAAGCGCTTCGCAGTCGAAATTGTCCAAGTGTTTGGCCAGGAGTATTTGAGATCTCCCAATGCTGAAGACGCTGCAAGGCTATTGGAAATGAACAAAGCTCGTGGCTTCCTAGGTATGCTTGGCTCAATAGATTGCATGCATTGGAGTTGGAAGAATTGTCCAAAGGCATGACATGGTCAATTCCACGGCCAAAAAAAGGGTTCCACTATAATCCTTGAAGCGGTGGCCGATCAAGAGACTTGGATTTGGCATGCATTCTTTGGAATGCATGGATCTTTGAATGACATCAATGTTGTCAACCAGTCACCACTTATGAATAAGATTGCAAATGGTGATTTGCCACCGGTGCAGTTTGTAGCAAATGGTCGTACATACAACTATGGCTATTATCTTGCGGATGTCATCTACTCAAAGTGGCAAACATTTGTGAAGCCGTTGAAAAAACCGGAAGGTAAGAAAAATCTTGATTTCCACAATGCTCAAGCGGCGGCTAGAAAAGATGTGGAGAGAGCTTTTGGGATTTTGCAGGCCCAATTTGCTATTGTGAGAGGACCGGCTAGATTTTGGGATCAAAAAATGCTTTGGTACATCATGCACGCTTGTGTGATCATGCACAACATGATCATCGAGAATGAGCATGACCAAGATGTAGACTACTCTCAGTATGAGCTCCTGGGGCATCCCATGCGAGTACGACGGAGGGCTGAAAGGGTGACCTGTTTTGTTGCCTCATATCATGCCATTCGACGTCCCGAAGTGCATGATGATCTTCAGAAGAATCTCATCGAGGAGTGATGGGCATGGAATGGACGACAAAGAGCATCATGATTTGTGCGTTTGATATTGTATTGTTGAACTATTTGTTGTGTTATTGCACTATTTGTTGTATTGAACGATAAACTGTTTGTTTGAGTTGTAATAACGAAATTGAACTATTTATTGTTGATTTATTTTGTTTGTGTTTGATTTTTTACTTGTGTTTGGAATGCATATATTGTTTGTGCGAGAATCGCGCGCGCTGTATTTTTGCGCGCTGCTGGAGTCAGCACTACCCGCCACGCCAAACCAGGCGATGGGCGCGCGTCAAAGTAGTTTTTAGCGCGCGGCGCATTCGGCGGCTGTTGGAGATGCTCTAATAGGTTAGTCCCAAAAATAATATAAAAGAGCATATTAAAGCCCATTAAACATCCAAAATAGATAATATAATAGCATGGCATAATCGAAAATTATAGATACGTTGGAGACGTATCAAGCATCCCCAAACTTAATTCCTGCTCGTCCTCGAGTAGATAAATGATAAAAACGGAATTTTTAATGTGGAATGCTACCTAGCATAATTTTCAATGTAATTTTCTTTATTATAGCATGAATATTCAGATCCGAAAGATTCAAGACAAAAGTTCATATTGACATAAAAATAATAATACTTCAAGCATACTAACAAAGCAATTATGTCTTCTCAAAATAACATGGCCAAAGAAAGTTATCCCTACAAAATCATATAGTCTGGCTATGCTCTATCTTCACCACACAAAGTATTTAAATCATGCACAACCCCGATGACAAGCCAAGCAATTGTTCCATACTTGAATATTCTCAAACTTTTTTAATTTTCACGCAATATATGAACGCGGGCTATGGACATAGCACTATAGGTGAAATAGAATGATGGTTGTGGAAAATTGATAGTAACATCATGGCCATAAGAGACTTGAGTTGCAATAGCATCATCTGGTACTCTTTGCACACGCGACCACCCAATGGTGCCACCCGGTCCTCTGTAGGAGAATTATTTTTCTGGTTCTTCTGTCGTTTTTTGTTAGACAGGCCTAGTATTGTTTTCCCCCTCGTTTCCACTTGTTCATTTGGTCATCCTGATATTTTCCCTCTCCAATTAATACAAGATGGCAAGCATTTGGATGCGTGTTGGAGGAAACAATTTATGTACATTGTGTTCCTTGATTGATGATTATCATCTTTTATAGCAGCACCATGGGCACAATGTATCCCCTATTCCCCTGTAGTTCGTTCACTGATTAATGAAACAAAATAGAAAGCCATTTGATCAGGTGGTGCTGCACATGGACGAACAATGCAACTAAGAACGATGCAAAAGGGTAAATTCATCGAGGATCGATTTTGATCAGCACAAGTGATTGTTTTTGCATGCCTCTGCTCAGAGAAACATCAACCGATTAACAAGCCAACACACATACCTCCTCCTCCTATCTGCTTTCTGAAGGCCTGGTTACATAGATTGCTAGTACAGATTGGACGTGATCCAGACCTCCGTAGGGGATTCAGATCCTCTGACTTAGGAAGAGAAGTCAGGGGAAGCTACAGTAGCCTGACTTCTCTTCTCTAGATTTTCATAAGCTGCAATTTAACACAACGATTATGTCCACAGTAATCGGTGCATCTACAGTGATTCCTGGGCAGTGTCGGATCTCTAACTTGCCTTCCATATTTTACACAAAGAGGCCACTGTAGCTCCCTGACTTCCCTCTTGCATGTCAGAGGATCCCTCTCCCTCCGTAGGGCAGTCCATCAGCCGCGCGGACTCCGGCAGCACGCCAGGGAACACGCGCTCGAACGTCCTCGTCCTCGTCTTGAGGTCATAGGCCCTAGCGCCTGCCCAGTCACCCACCCGCTCGAGCATCTCGGGAGTGTACTGCCTCATCCAAGGCGCGGAGAAGTAGAGCATGCCAGGCCTCACGCCGGGGAAGCTCCTCGCCGGTAAAAATGCCGACCGGTTCAGCCCGAGGAACAGCGCATGCTCCTGCATCGACCCCCGCTCCCCGGCTCCTCCTCCGGTATCAGCGCCGCCGCTGCCGTCGTCGTCGTCCACCACGCGGAACGTGAACCAGATCCCGTCCGGGACCGCCGCGCGTGCGGGCTCCCACACCGCGCTGACCTGCCACAGCCCGCCACCCGGCGCGGCCACCAGGTGCCTGGTGAGCACGGCGTCGCGCGGGCAGTATAGCACCACTGCCTTCCTCGACGGCGTTCTGGCGCCGTCGAGGTCCCATCGCTCCACGCCCCCCTTGTAGGTCACGGCGTAGATCCTCCCATTGTGGTACGCGCACTCGGCGTAGATACTCCCGTTCCCGTTGTGCCGATCTTGGCCCCAGTACTGATTGGAAACTAGCACCCGCCATCTGGCATCTCCGGCCCTAGCGTAGGAGATCCACTCGCCGCCGTAGTGGACGACCGTGACGACGCAGTCGCCGACGCCGCCGCGGGACGGGTTGCCGGACAGCACCGCCTTCCGGTAGAAGAAGGTCGCCAGATGATGCGCGTCGTAGGTAACTTCTGGGTTGTGCTGGTATAGGGGTTTGAGACGGTAACGTGCGATTTTCCCCTGATCGTCGTAGTCGGCCTCTGTTAGGGCAAATAAGCCGCGGCGGCGAGCTCACCGCGTCGAGCTCACAGGGATGCAAGAGGGTTTATACTAGTTTGGCCCCTTCGATGAAGGTAAAAGCCTACGTCTAGTTGTGATGGAATTGATGGGGTTTCGATGACTAGGGAGCAAAACAAGCTTCGCCTAAGTCTCGAGTTGTTGTCTATCCTCCTAAACTGCCGCCGGGTCGTCCCCTTATATACACGGGTGACGCCCGTCGGTTCACAGAGTCCTAACACCGGTTCATATTCGTATCCGGGTTGGTCTCTCCTTATTCCTATCTTACAATACAAGTTTATATACAGATGTTGGTTTACGGCTACAAGTCTTAAACCGACTACGGGCCTCAGGCCCTCATCTATTTTCTTGGGCTTTAACACTCTTGAGTTACTGATGAAGTTAACCCGGCCCACATAGGCCAGTTTACGCCCAGTAGTAATATCCCCAACATTAGGCCCCAGATTGATTTGAACGGGTTCATGTCAATCCTTAGCAAAATCTTCATCTTCAACATCTTCTCGTAGTTGCTGAACCGCCATGATGTCATCCTCTCCAGTTGCTGTAAGCCGAGGTGACGTCATCTATCATAAAGAAAACATCCCTGATATCTCCTTGTTTAATAAACTCTCAACAACCGAGGCGACAGCTCCGCTTCCGAAATTTTCGGTTCCTGGATTCACGCGCCTGACACATGTCTTTTTGCCTTATAAATAGGACCGAAGGGTCATTTATTTTCTCCCCTTCGTGCCTTTCCTCTTCGCCTTCCTCGCGTCGCCAGTCTCAGAACTCCGCCGCCGCCGTCGTCTTTTGCATCGACCTTGGTCGCTGCATCAACCTGAGCGCACCAGAAAACTGTGGCGACCTCTCGTATCTTCCTCAGCTCTGGTAGGTCTTCTGCTCTTCTCACCATAGATCTATTCTAGGGTTTCGTGTTCTTGCTGCGTTCATCACCTGTTCATGTTCATATGCTAGCTCCTGGATGCATCTGTGAACCCCTTCTCTGTGTAGTGATAACTTTTAGTATCCGCCTTTAGTTTCATGCCTAAAACTATAGATCTCACATATATTTCTGCCCATTGATTCAATACTGTTGTGCTTTGAGCTTTTGAATATTTTCCTACTTTTCTGAACTTGCTTCAGATCCATTGCTGTAGGGAAATCTTGTGAAATCTGTTTCTGTACACTTACCCATCCGCAATCTCAACTGTTTCAATGCTTAGATTCGATGGTTTAACTTGGTGTAGAAAAAATTAACAAACTGGTATATACCATTAGTCCCCTTGTTGAACCGCCAGATGATGTCGCTTCATAAAACTCCAGTTTAGATAGAGCTGTCTCCGGTTAACATTGTACATATCAGTGTACTTTAATCAATGCATTCTTGAACCGGAATCCCCTATCTTGTAGAGTTCATCATGGCCAAGCAAGTATATGAATGCAACTGGGTTCCTTCTCGCGTCACAGAGACTCAACTGAACAATTCAGTCCTGATCGGTGCTTTAAGCAGCAAAAACACCATCCATTGGAGGGTCCCTGGCAAAGAATGCCCTCCCACACCTCAAGAAGGAGAGGTCGTCGTTTTCGTAGACCACTTAGCCCGGGGCTTTAAGCCGCCCGGTTCTAAATTTTACCGGGATATTTTAGCCAATTTTCAACTCCGCCCACAAGACATTGGCCCCAACTCTGTTACAAACATATGTCACTTCCAAGTGCTCTGTGAGGTGTTCTTTCAAGAGGAGCCCACAGTTGAGTTGTTCGGAGACTGCTTCCATCTAAACCGCCGCATTGAGTTTACTGATGGTTCCAATACGGAATTGGGTTGTGTGGCGATTCAGAAAAGGAAAGAGGTCACATACCCTCACGCCAAACTGCACAGCCACCCCAAAGAGTGGAATCAAACATGGTTCTATTGCAAAGATACCTCCCCTGCTGATGAAAATCCTTTGCCTGGCTTTCGTCCGGAGCGGCTTAGCAATACACACCCCTTTCCACAAAGGTTGACTGCCAAGGAGAGAAGCAAATACGCTCCTCAACTGTCCAAGCTCAGAGCCTTCATGGCCAATGGTTTAACAGGGGTTGATCTCGCTCGCTGTTGGATATCGGAGCATACTGCCCCTTAATCAGCGCTCCGGTTTGATGTGCGAGTATACTGGCAGTGTTGATGATCCACTGCGACATGTTAACATCCAGCTCACCGACGAAGAAATCACAGAGGCTGTGAAGAAAATGCTGAATGAACCGGAACACATCTGTGCTCGAACCGGCCTGCTTCCCTTTTGTGCCACCAACAAACCGCCAGCTGTAAGAGTTTGATTTTTCTTTTTACTGAACCTGTCATTGATATATCTGGCCATTGTTTAATATCAATATCTGTTTATACAGGGCGATGATCCGTTTTGGAGTAAGAAACTTCCACAGGAGAAGCCAGAAAAAACAGACAAACCGGAAAGACCAACCCGGCCAAAGACTAAAGTCATGAAGCGGCCTGCTCATAAGAAGAAAAACACTGCATCTTCTGATCCGGCCGTTGATGATGATGTGGATAATCCGGACCTTGAGGTAGAGCTTGACTCACTTGGCTTATTTTTCACACGCCTTATTGATGATGATATTTGTCAGGATGATGCCAAAGCCAGCCATGCTGATGCTGCAGAGGTAATTACTCTCTCTTCCGATTCAAACCCTTTGCATTCGCAAAAAATCCGTCAGGCAAACTGGAAGGTTAAATTTTCTCATCCTCTTGCTTACTTGGATCCCAAATTTCTTATGAAGACCCAACAGCACGAAGCTCGTTGCACAACCCGGCACAACGGCCAGGTAGTTACCTCCGCCGGTTTACCGATCAGTCCGGTTTGGAAACACCGTTCAGAGGTCTCTAATTTGCTTGTCAGTGCTTGTCCTAAAGCGGGCTGTTTTCGTCAACCTCTTAATCAATCTGACTCCGATTATCAGGTTACTTCCCACTCATCCTCTGGCGAGTCATCGGCTACTCAGCTGCCACCGCTCAAAACAGTGCTTGGGTAAGCTATACTTATCATAATATTTCTGGTACATCACTTTGGAATATATGCTGTATTTGACTTTGTTATTCCTTTCAGGGCCAAGCCTAGGCCGAGCAAGAAGGCTCTCCTGGATAAAGCGGCCGAGGAGGACGCCGTCCCTGAACCGGGTAAAACACCAGATCTTGAAGCGGCTATTCGTGAAGATATACCCAATGATCCACCACAGCAAGATGACGATTTTATTGCTGAAGAAAGGCCTAATGACACCTCAGGCCCTGTCAACCAGTCCACAAGCCCCATCCGGTTTGGGAGGTCCACCAGTCCATCCCAGCCTGCTGACAAACCGACTGCGCCAGTGCAAACCGGTGATGCTAAGGATGATGAAGTTGTAATTACTGGCATTGGCCGTACAGAGCCCAGCAATCCTGTTGTTTTATCCAAGCATACCGCCAAAGAAGAACTTGCTGCCATGGGCAAAGGCAAGTGGAATGTTGACTTGGCGACCTATTCTGCTCTGAATGCCCAAGATCTTCATTCTGGCTACCTGAACCGGCTGTATACCAGCCATGATTATGAAGCTGGTCTGGTGAATATGATGAAAGAGAAATTTGAGGTAACTTCCATGTGCTTTTTCCTGCTTGGATATTTAAATCTTGTTAGTTCTCCTAGCCCCCAAGGGCCGGTTTAGAATCTTCATTCAAACCGGGACTTGCTAATATAAATCTCAATGCTTCGGAATTCGCTGATGTAGCCCCCAAGGGCCGGTTCAACTTAGCGTAGTTAAACCGGGACTTTAAGTAATTGTCATCTTTATTGGAGCAAATAGCCATTAGCCCCCAAGTGCCAAGTTGAATACCTGTATTGATCTTGGGACTTTAGAATCTATTGAAAGATTAAGATCAAATATACATTAGCCCCCAAGGGCCAAGCGCATAACTTGTTATGTGGTTGGTACTTCAATTGTTGTACTACTTTTAGAATCATATAATTGTCTGTATGCAGGCTGAGCTGAAGACAAAAGAAAACCAAGTCACCGATCTCCAAGAAAATCTGAAATCCCAATATGCTGAAACCTCCAAAGCAAAAGAAGAGTTGACCAGCGCTTTAAGCGTCATGGAACATCTTAAGGAGGATTTCAAGAAAGAACGGGCGGACTGGGTCACTGAGAAGGCCGCTTTAACAAAGCAAGTTGAAAATGCCAAAGCCGCACTTAAACCGGTGGTAGATGAACTGACCAGCGTAAAGCGTCATGTGCATGCTATGACTGCCGCTATCTTTGGTAAGCTTTCTTGATTTCTGTAATAACTCGGCCTTCTTATGATGTGTCCGGTTTGTGAATCCTTTGTAACGGTTGCAGGGACACGCATTGGTCACTTGGGGTCAGACGTGCGGAAGAAGTTGAAAGCTGTCTATACACTGACAGAGCAATTATATACTAGCGCGCAGCGGATCATCTCAACTGCGTCCCATAACAACCCGGCGCCCACCTTAATCCAAGACACCCTGAAAATATTGTCTATGCTTCCTGCCCGGTTTGAAGAGCTAAAAAAATCTGCTGCTCGAACCGGCGCTATCAATGCCTTAATCCGGGCAAAAGCGTGGGTGCCGGATTTTGATCCTGTTGAAGCAGCTCAAGGCTACCCCCACTTGAAAGAAGATGGTTCAGAGTTCAATGAGGAGGACCTGAGAGCGATAAATCGGGAGGTGCGCCCTCTAGCTTGTCAATTGGTGGAAGAGGCAGACTTGTCTTATTATCAGGATCAATATGACAACCAGAACAAACGAGTGGCTGCACCAATTCCTGAAGCGGAGAATCTAATCCCTCCAATCCGTAAGCATACTTATGCTCCTGATATTCAACCATCGTTGTTGATCCATGATGAAGCTGTCTTTCAAGCCTTAATGGGAATCGACTGGACAACTGTTGATTTCCAGCCACTGGGTAGGGAAGCAGAAGCTGAAGCGGCGCAGGATGACCCGCAACCATCAGACCAGGGCGGCGACCAAGCTTGAACCGGAGGCCAGTTTGAACGGCCTCTCTTTTATATTCCGCCGAGAAAGCAATGATCTTATTTGGGCACCATGCTGCCTTGTAATAGGATAGCCAATACTCTTGCTTTTAAGATGCCTTCGTGCATAGTTACTGGTACTTACACTTCTGTTGAATGATCAAAACCTTCAATCTATTTTTCCTACAATCATAAAATCTTGAACTGCCAAGGCGGTTGTACCGCCAGCCGGATTATGATCTTTATATATATGCAATGAAATTGAGGTACCTGATCGAATCTTGTGCTACAAAATACCTGCCATCGTTGGGCATGAAGTTGGCGTATAGCCAATCTTGAAACGGAGGTATATAAACCTATACCGTCGAAGGAGAAAGTAGCTCCTGTGTATGTAATGCCGGTTTACCATATAAACCGTGCCGGGTTATGATAAACACCGTGTTATTCCAAGATGTAAATAGAAAATCAAACCGAGCAAATAGTCTCCGGATTAAAAACCGTTTGCAAACAGAGGCTTATTTGAGCCGATCAGATGGCATTACCATGGTCGGACACGACCAAGCCCCCGATAGGTGTGGCTATGGTTCAAGTCAGCCGGGTCCCCAAATGAAACCGTGGCATTATGCCAATCAAAAGGCGTGGCAATGGTTCGGGTTCGACCAAGCCCCCAAGTGATTTTGTGGCCTTAGGCCGATCAAGAGGCGTGACTGGTTCAGATTTGACCATGTCCCCAAGTGATCTGGTTGCTTTCGCCTATCAAAAGGTGTCGCATTGGTTCAGATACGACCAAGCCCCCGAATGATATTATAAAAACTTCAAGGGGTAAACCAGAGGTTGCTTTAAGACAGAACAACTCCATGTAACCACACATGATGTAAAAGAACAGATACCCCGCTTTAGCTGAGGTTCCGGTTTATTATATTAATCATAATATATACATCGTCATAATATGTACATAAGTAGAGCCAATGGCTCAGGTATAGTAAGGCCGAAGATGAGCTATGTTCCATGGCCTGTTGGTCTCCTCCTCTGATGTACGTGAATCTTTATGCTCTCGAATATTGATCAGATAGTATGACCCGTTGTGCAGATTCTTGCTGACCACGAAAGGTCCCTCCCAAGGTGGGGATAACTTATGCATATCAGTCTGATCTTGGATGAGCCGAAGCACCAAATCTCCCTCTTGAAAGGTTCTGGTTCTAACTCGGCGACTGTGATAACGACGAAGATCCTGTTGGTAAATCGCCGAGCGGGCAGCCGCTATGTCATGCTCTTCATCCAACCGGTCCAAAGCGGCTTGCCGTGCTGTCTCGTTGTCCGCCTCAACATAGGCCGCCACACGAGGTGAATCATTACGGATATCACTAGGGAGAACCACCTCCGCTCCATAGACCATGAAGAATGGTGTGTATCCTGTTGATCTATTGGGTGTGGTATTGATGCTCCATAACACAGATGGTAACTCTTCTACCCAACAACCCGGTGTTCTCTGCAAAGGAACCATAAGCCGGGGCTTGATGCCTCTCAAGATCTCTTGATTAGCCCTTTCTGCTTGACCATTGGACTGTGGGTGCGCTACGGATGAAACGTCAAGCCGGATGTGCTCACGTTCGCAGAACTCCTTCATGGCACCTTTGGACAAATTGGTACCATTGTCTGTGATGATACTGTGTGGAAAGCCAAACCGGAAAATCACTTTTTTGATGAACTGAACCACCGTGGCCACATCACACTTGCTAACAGGTTCTGCTTCCACCCACTTTGTAAACTTATCAACCGCCACCAGTAGGTGGGTCTTCTTATCCTTGGACCGTTTGAAAGGTCCAACCATATCCAGCCCCCAAGTTGCAAACGGCCAAGTGATTGGAATCATTCTCAATTCTTGAGCCGGTACATGAGCACGTCTTGAAAACTTTTGGCAACCGTCACATCGTCTGACTAGATCCTCCGCATCAGCATGAGCAGTTAACCAATAGAAGCCATGGCGGAACGCTTTAGCCACCAAAGATTTTGAACCGGCATGGTGACCACAATCTCCTTCGTGGATCTCACGCAAAATTTCATAGCCTTCTTCAGGAGACACACAGCGTTGAAACGCCCCTGACACACTGCAATGATGCAACTCACCATTGACAATAATCATGGACTTGGATCACCGGGTTATCTGTCGGGCCAGAGTCTCCTCCTCTGTTAACTCGCCTCGGTTCATGTACGCAAGGTAAGGAAGCGTCCAATCCGGAATAACATGAAGAGCTGCCACCAATTGAGCCTCCGGATCAGGAGTAGCCAAATCCGCTTCACCAGGGAGCTTGACCGACGGGTTGTGCAGCACATCGAGGAAAACATTGGGCGGGGCCGGTTTGCGCTGAGAACCCAGCCGGCTTAAAGTGTCCGCCGCTTCGTTCTTCCGTCGGTCCACGTGGTCCACCTGATAGCTTTTAAAGTGACCTGCAACAGTATCCACCTCACGACGATATACTGCCATGAGTGGGTCCTTGGAATCCCAAGTGCCAGACACCTGCTGAGCCACAAGGTCCGAGTCACCGAAGCACTTAACTCGACTTAGATTCATCTCTTTAGCTATCCGGAGACCGTGGAGCAAGGCTTCATACTCAGCTGCATTGTTAGTACAAGGGAACATTAGGCGGAGAACGTAACAGAACTTATCACCTCGTGGGGAAGTTAACACGACTCCAGCCCCCGAGCCCTCCAATTGCCTAGATCCGTCAAAATGGATGGTCCAATATGTGTGATCCGGTTTGTCTTCAAGTGCTTGCAGTTCCGTCCAATCATTGATGAAATCAACAAGCGCTTGAGACTTAACCGCCGTCCGCGGCACGTACTTTAACCTGTGTGGCCCAAGCTCTATAGCCCACTTGGCAATCCGGCCAGTCGCTTCCCGGTTCTGGATGATATCGCCCAAGGGAGCAGAACTGACTACCGTAATGGGGTGCCCTTGGAAGTATTGTTTAAGCTTTCGGCTTGCCAGAAAAACATCATATACCAGCTTCTGCCAATGCGGATACCTTTGCTTGGACTCAATAAGTACCTCGCTGATATAATAGACCGGACGTTGAACCGGATGCTCCTTGCCTGCCTCTTTTCTCTCCACCACAATAGCCACACTGACCGCACGAGCATTAGCAGCAACATATAGCAGCAACGGCTCCTTGTCAATGGGAGCGGCGAGGACAGGCGGATTGGCCAATTGCCGCTTTAAGTCCTCAAATGCCTTATCAGCAGCAGAACTCCAGACGAATTGATCCGTCTTCTTCAACATCTGATACAAAGGGATTGCCTTCTCACCAAGGCGGCTGATAAACCGGCTTAACGCGGCAATCCGGCCTGCTAGGCGTTGAACATCATTGATACACTTTGGTTTAGCCAGGGAGGTGATGGCTGTGATCTTCTCTGGATTCACCTCGATTCCCCTGTTGGACACCAGAAAACCCAATAACTTGCCTGCCGGTACACCAAAGACACACTTGGCCGGATTAAGCATCATCTTGTACGTCCTCAGGTTATCAAAAGTTTCCTTCAAGTCGTCAACGAGAGTCTCCTTCTCTCTTGACTTAACCACAATATCATCTACGTAAGCATGTACATTGCGGCCGATCTGCTTATGAAGACAATTTTGTACACACCGTTGATAAGTTGCCTGGGCACTCTTGAGCCCAAAGGGCATGGACACATAGCAGAAGGCTCCAAAGGGAGTTATGAACGCCGTCTTCTCCTGGTCCTTAACTGCCATTTTGATCTGATGATAGCCGGAATACGCATCCAAAAAACTCAAATGCTCACAACCCGCCGTAGCATCAATAATTTGATCAATACGGGGGAGGGCAAAAGGGTCTGCCGGACAAGACTTATTAAGATCTGTGTAATCCACACACATGCGCCAGGTGCCATTTTTCTTAAGGACCAGCACCGGGTTAGCAAGCCACTCAGGGTGGAAAACTTCAATAATAAAGCCAGCTACTAAGAGCCTGGCTACCTCTTCTCCAATAGCCTTGCGTCTTTCTTCGTTAAACCGGCGGAGGAACTATTTCACCGGTTTGTATTTAGGATCCACATTAAGGGTGTGCTTAGCGAGTCGCCTCGGTACACCTGGCATGTCAGAGGGCTTCCATGCAAAAATGTCCCGATTCTCACGGATGAACTCGATGAGCGCGCCTTCCTATTTTGGATCCAAATTGGCACTGATGCTGAACTGCTTGGACGAATCGCCAGGCATGAAGTCAACAAGTTTAGTCTCAGCTGCCGATTTGAATTTCAGGGCCGGATCATGCTCCGTAGTTGGCTTTTTCAACGGAGTCATGTCTGCCGGATCAACATTGTCCTTATAAAATTTCAGTTCCTCGGTGGCACAAACCGACTCTGCGTAGGCCGCATCTCCTTCCTCGCATTCCAAAGCGACTTTACGGCTTCTGTGAACTGTTATTGTTCCCTTGTGACCCGGCATTTTGAGCTGCAAATACACATAACAGGGCTGTGCCATAAACTTGGCGTAGGCCGGTCGCCCAAACAAGGCATGATATGGACTTTGGATTTTTACCACTTCAAACGTCAATGTCTCCGACCTGGAATCATGATCATCTCCAAAAACCACTTCCAGAGCTATCTTACCAACAGGATATGCTGACTTGCCAGGTACCACACCATGGAACACCGTATTGGACGGTTTAAGATTTTTATCTGTTAGTCCCATACGACGGAAGGTCTCATAGTACAAGATATTAATGTTGCTCCCTCCATCCATGAGCACCTTGGTGAACTTGTATCCTCCCACCTGAGGCGCCACCACCAGAGCCAACTGACCCGAATTATCAACCCGGGGAGGGTGATCCTCTCTGCTCCATATGATTGGCTGTTCAGACCAGCGTAGATAACGGGGCACGGCCGGTTCAACAGAGTTGACTACCCGCCTCTGAACCTTTCGGTCTCGCTTGTCCAAGCTAGTGGTGAAGACATGGTACTGCCCACTATTCAACTGCTTTGGGTTGCTCTGGTAACCCGACTGTTGTTGCTGCTGGTTGTAACCACCCTGGCTGTTCTGATTATTTTGATTGTTATGTCCGCCCGGATTACCATTAAACCCTGAACCGGAATTTCCTCCACCGTATCCCGGCCCGGATCCTGAGCCACCGCCGGAGCCATGATCATACCGGAAAGCATTAGAATTCTTGAACTCCTGCATAATGTAGCAATCCTTCCAAAGGTGGTTTGCTGGCACCTCCTTCGTCCCATGCTTAGGACAGGGCTGGTTCAGTAGATAATTTAGGCGGTCCGGGTTAGGGTTGGGTGCCCCACTGCGATTCGGCGGTTTACCTTTACGTCGTTGGCCCTTGTCCTGCGTGTTGGTATTAGCCACGAAGTCCATGTTGCCATCCTCTTTACGCTTGCCTCCGCTACCATTGCCTGCCGAGTGATGCTGCTGACCCTTGGAGTTGTTGTTCCTCTTTCCCTTCCCTGCCTTGTCATCATCAGACTCGGGATCCTTGGTACTATCAGAATCAGCATACTTTACCAAAGCAGCCATGAGGGTCCCCATGTAAGTGCAATGGCGCTTCATCCTTCCCAGCTTCAGCTTTAGGGGCCCAAACCGGCAGTTGCCTTCTAGGGTTATGACTGCAGTGTCAGCGTTGATGCAGTCTGATGAATGCAACACTTGTGAGACCCGGCGCACCCAATGAGTCGTCGATTCTCCTTCCTCCTGGACGCAGGCAGCTAAGTCCACTATCGACATAGGCTGCTTGCATGTATCCTTGAAATTACTGATAAACCGGGTTCGTAATTGGGCCCATGAACTGATAGAATTGGCCGGTAAGCTTTTTAACCAAGTACGGGCCGTTCCTTTGAGCATCATGGTGAAGTATTTCGCACATGCCGCATCATCCACATCAAGCATCTCCATGGCCATCTCATAGCTCTCCACCCATGTCTCTGGAGGTTGATCCGCCGTGTAATTTGGTACCTTGCGCGGGCCTTTGAAATCCTTGGGCAGGCGTAGATTGCGTAAGGCGGGGACAAGGCAAGGCACCCCCAAAGAACTAGAAGTAACACCAGGTTTGACCGAGATAGTTGGACGAACCGGCGTAAGCTGCCGAGTCTGATATTGTGCGGCTAACTCGGCCTCCCTGCGCGCTCGGGCCCAGTCCACCACTTCCTGAGCGTTATCAGCACCACCCGCCGGGTTGTTGCCGCGGGGTGCTCCACGTCGTTCATTACTTAACACGGTCGGTTCATCCATATGCCTGCTATAGCTCCGGCTTGGACGAGGGGTCGAGTGGATCCGGTCGCGGCTGTACGAGTATGCTTCCTGTTGGACCAAAGATGTCCTAAGAAGTTCCTTGACCCGGCGCGTCTCTACCGCCTGCTGCGAGTCACCTTCAATTGGAATGGCCTCCAGCCGTGCAGCAGCGGCAACGAGATTGTCCATCGGGTTGGAGTAGTGACCCGGAGGTGTTGAAACAGTCTGAGGTACAACAATGTCATGACGAGGCAGATCCATCAAACGGGGCTGAACCGGCGCGCCGGTCCCAGGAGCTTCCGCCCGGTTTATCCCCAGCGGATTACTGGTTCCTGCTTCTGGGGTGTTGAAAAGGTCTCTGGCCTCGAAAACCGAAGGCAAACAGGATCGGTACTTCCTCTTCATGACCTCATGCGACGCGTTCTGGTCCAACATGAGCCTGTAGGCTTGTGCGTCTAAAGCGGCCCGCTCTGCGGTCATCCTGGCATTCTTAGCTGCCAGGTCCGCCTTAGCCTGGGTGATTTGTTCCCTCACTTTTGCAATCTCCGCGTTGTGGACGTCCTGATCCACCGGGTTAGCTTCTGCCATAAGCATAGCCAATGGATCAAATAGATCTGATAGAACTTGAGCCGGCGGGTGTACAGAGCCTCATGCCCTGGCAGCCGCTGCCGCTGCTGAACCGGAGGTTGTTGCCGCTGCTGAACCGGAGGTTGTTGCCGCAGCGGTCGAAGAATGAAGCACTGCTTGTGTGCCGGCCATGAATATTCCAACTCGGTTGGGTAGATCAGAGGGGTCTGGAATACTGTCGCCATCGGAACAGCCCCCAATCCGGCCATCTTGTAGCTGATATAGAGATTCGGTTTCTCCGGCTGATGACTCGTCGCCGGAATACATGACAGTCTCGCCGCCAGATTCCGATCCATCCTCATAACCTCCTCCATGGATGACTCCCACGAAGACACGCTTCACGGCCGGTTTAACCCGGGCAGATCGCGCACGCTGAGCCGTTTTGACGAGGTCGGTGCAGATGTCCGGCTCAGGGCCCGGTTCACCGATCTTGACGATGAAAACGTGTATGCCACCAAAGGGGACCCGGTACCCGTACTCAACTGAGCCGGCCTCGGGGCCCCAGCCTGCATCGTCGATGTAGAGCTTGCCGCGACGACTCTTAGTCATCCGGCCCACAAAGTAGCCCTCGAGTCCTTCAAAGCGGCCCTCCAAGAACTTGAAAGCATCGTGCGATAGCCCCACGGTGGGCGCCAACTGTCGTGGTTTTGTCACGGCAGATGTCCTAGAGAAAGGACTTAGTCGTGAGGCCATCACAACGGGTTAGCTCAAAGGGGTTAAAGCGGACACAGGGACGCAAGAGGGTTTATACTAATTCGGCCCCTTCGATGAAGGTAAAAGCCTACGTCTAGTTGTGATGGAATTGATGGGGTTTCGATGACTAGGGAGCAAAACAAGCTTCGCCTAAGTCTCGAGTTGTTGTCTGTCCTCCTAAACTGCCGCCGGGTCGTCCCCTTATATACACGGGTGACGCCCGTCGGTTCACAGAGTCCTAACACCGGTTCATATTCATATCCGGGTTGGTCTCTCCTTATTCCTATCTTACAATACAAGTTTATATACAGATGCCGGTTTACGGCTACAAGTCTTAAACCGACTACGAGCCTCAGGCCCTCATCTATCTTCTTGGGCTTTAACACTCTTGAGTTACTGATGAAGTTAACCCGGCTCACATAGGCCGGTTTACGCCCAGTAGTAATATCCCCAACAGCGGTGATCGCCAAGAAAGACAAGCCGGCGCGGGCTTACCTGCTCTGAGCGCTCGCCGACGACTTGCTGCTGGAGGTGGCCGCAAAGAAGACCGCGGCGGAAATATGGAGTAGCCTGAAGGCCCGGTTCGTCGGGGCTGATCGCGTGCACGCGGCGCGGCTGGGCACACTACGCGGGGAGTTCGAGCTCCTGTGCATGGTGAGCGACAAGTCGCTGGATGCGTTCGCGGGGAAGATCAGTGGCATGGCGGCGCGCTACGCCGAGCTGGGAGCGACCCTCGACGACGCGGCGATGGTGAAGAAGCTCCTGGACTGCGTCCCGGATCGCCTGTACGCGGCGGTCGCCGGGATGGAGCAGTTCTCCGACTTGTCGACGTTGTTGTTCGAGGACGCGCTCGGACGCCTGAAGGCATTCGACGAGCGGCTACGTCGGCGCGCGCAGGCGGGCGGCGAGCGGGCAGACGACAAGCAGCTCATGTTCACCACGGCACAGTGGCGGGCGCGCGAGCGATGTCGGGGCGATGCGCACGGAGAGGACGACAACGACGGGGCGCGCAGCGAGGCGTCGGGCTTCGGCGGGAACCGGCGCTGCCGCTGCTACAAGTGCGGTGAACGCGGGCATTTTAAGCGCGAGTGCCCGCAGTGGAAGAAGGCGCCAGCGGCGGAGCAAGCCTTGCTGGTGGACGCCGGCGTCGAGGACGCCGGGCTGCTCTGAGCCGTAGCTTAGGGCGCGGATGTTAGGGCAAATAAGCCGCGGCGGCGAGCTCACCGCGTCGGGCGCGTGTATGGGCGCGCGCCAGACGCAGCGGGCACGTCGGGACCATGGGGTTGCGTGCGTTGTGTGTGTGGGTGTAGGCTAGGATGCGGGCGCGTGGTGAGCACGAGGCACCGTAGGACTAGGGCGAGCTGGACCGGGTCACCAAGGCCGTTATGTTGAGGGCTCGGCACGCATCGGGCGCGTGCATGCGTGGGGTGAACGCGGCCAGAGCGGGCCAAGACGTGGGCTTGGGAAGTGGACGCGTGGGAGTCGTGCCCAGCGCAGTCCGAGGTATAAAACCCGTGTGGTGATCGTTGTAATGGTGTGTGGGCTGAGTTCATACTCAGGGGAAAGAAAAAGGCGTTCGTGCGCCGAGAAAAACCACCATGTCTCTGTGTCCTTCTTCCTCCTCTGATCTTCTTTTTCCTTGGTTTGAGCCACGGCGACACAGAAAGCTAGGAGGAGCGAGGCGAGGGACTGGAGGTTCCAACAGCCTCCACCCGCGAGAAGTCGGTGACCGGCGGCAGAGGGATCGTGCGCGAGGTGAAGAGGTTGTGGAGCGAGAGGTTGCAGATCTCGTCCACCACCACCAGCCACCTGTCGGAGGCACCGCAGCAGGTGACGAAGGTGCCCGCCGGGAACGTGACGCTGTAGGCCTTGTCGACGTCGAGGAGATTGCGGAGCTTGCAGGTCACGGCCGAGCGGCAGCGCCCGATGGCTAGGTCTGGGTGGGGTTCTTGTTCCCAGGACATGAGCCATGGCGTGCCCGGAGGTGGGACACCGCCGGCAGCCGCTGCCGAGCGCCATGACGTGCAGACGGTCGTGAAGGCGAGGGCTCCCAGGAGCTCGAGGAGCTGCACGATGCTCGTGAGGAGATCGGTTGGGAGGTCGGACCAGCACGGTGCTGCTGCTGCCATGCCGAATCTTTGCGTGGCGTTGTGCTTGTGACGACGATGCAACTAACGAACCACCCAAAGAAACATATCTATGCACGAGTCGGAGAGGGAATTCGTTGCGGATTGGAAGGGGGGGGCGCAAATTTTGCTAAGATTACTTTTTTCACGTCGTGTCAAACACGCTTTTGATCTAATAAATCCCATCCTAAACAAACAGATCTAATAAATCCCAGATTTAAAATCATGTAGGATTTGAAAGGACATGCCACTTTAATTCAGTTTTGTTAAGTCTTAGTTAACTGAGACTTATATTCCTTCAAAAACACTAACGCCCATAAGTGTGGGCGTTTGCATCTCGTCCACACGCATGGATCCGTGTCCGTTTATGGGTACACGAATCTTGGCATGTTTGTGGTGCCATGTAGGACTGGGTTGACGTGTGGGCATTCATCCAGTCGCCCACACGTTCGTTTCACCACATGAAGGGGGCGGTGTGTGGGCGTTTAGCAGTTCGCCCACAGGTCAATTTTCACTCACGCACAAGGGCTGGTGTGTGGGCATTTGTCATCTCGTCCACACGTCCGTCTCCTCTCCCACACCCAACCTGCCAGTTGCCATGCGTTTTACAGTGTACACGGCAACTGCCCTAGTGTGCTTGTAAGCAGATGGCAACTTGCTCTTTTTTTTATCCGAACATGTTAGTTGGCATTTGTTTTACAGGGTACACTGCAACTGCCCTAGTGTGCTTGTAAGCAGATAGCAACTCTCTCTTTTACCCGAACATGTTATTTTGCCATGTCTCTTTGTAGCGTTACACGGCAACTGCCTAGTGTTAGTAGGTGGCAACTCCTAAGGTTTTCAAATCATGGCAACTGTAGTAAACCAGATCACACATGGCAACTGCTTGGTGTTACTAGGTGGCAACCTCTAAAGTTTTCAAATCATGACAACTATAATAAATCAGACCATAGATGACAACAGTTGCAGTTGTCCAAAATGGCATCAGGCACTTGACCTGAGATGGCAACTGCAGTTGAGCAACCATGGCAATTGTAGTTGCCCGATATGGCAACTGTAGTTCAACGACATGGCAACTGCAGTTAAACGGACATTGAAGAGGGTCCGGACCATGGCAACTACGGGAACGCGTGATGACTGTCACGCGGGGGCGTGCGGGACCGTGAGGTAGGTGGCTGAGAGAGGTCGTGCGGGCGTTATGCATTTTGCCCACACGTAGGCGTGTGAGAGGGGCCGCGAGGAAAAAAAAAGAGGCGTGTGGGCGCTAGTTGTTGTGCCAACGCGTAAGCATATATATGGGCTGGTCCTCTTAGACACCACACAAAATGTGTGGGCAGACCCCTTAACACCCACACGTATGGCAGTTATCGTCGTCCCATTCCTTTGATCTTGCATATAGATTTGTACAAAATTTTTTCAGTTTTTTTCGTCTTACATATTATATCACTTGACTGAGACAGTCTCAATCAATTGAGACCTAGTCACACCCACTTTACTATGTGTTTTATTTCCTTTTGCATTTTGAGAATCCTACAAGAGACGTTAAATTTGTTCGACGTGTGTGCAAATGTGTTTTGCAAGTACTCCCTCCGTTTCCATATCTAAGTCTTTTTAGAGATTCTGACTAGTGACTACATACAAAGCAAAAATAAATGAATCTATACTCTAATATATGTCTATATACATCTGCATGTTGTAATTCATTTGAAATGTTTAAAGAGACTTATATTTAGAAACGGATGGAGTACATCGCATCTTTTTTCCGAATGAGCCAAGACTCTATACTAATTAATCGAACACCACATTACAAGAAAACCACTGAAGGAAAAAAAAAATACAGTCACATCCTTGGGAATCCTCCACCCTCTCCACCACGCACATACCGATGACACGTCAAAGTTGCCGCCTCTAGAGTTCCGCACCGCTACCGGAACAATAGAGTAATATCTGATGAGTGCATTTTGCATCCTGTTCTACTTGATGTTTTTGCATCGTAGATGTGGGATTTTCTGCATTTTACAGCGACACAGTTACCATTTTTGTCTGGTTTCCCCAGAATCAAGAGATTTGGGGTATTAATTGGAAATTCATTGGAAAACACTCATTTTTATAGCAAATATGTTGATTGGACGGCAGAAAAATCTTCCTCGTGAAGAGACGAAGATGTGGGAGGAAGTTGGGTTGCGTGCGACTTTCTAGAAGAGAAGATGATGTACGGTACGAGCGTGACCACTACTGTTTTATTCAGAATATCCAGTTAGCTGGTTGGGATGTTCTGGGTGTTCTAAACAGAAGATAGAATAGTGTACAAGTGCTTCGATGACTCTTAGTGTAGGTGCCATGTACGCTCTGAAGGAACTACAAATTTGCAACGACCATCTCTTGTAGGATTTGCATGTTGCGAATGAAAGATGTTCGGTGGTTCCTGATAGTGTAAAAACAAAGAGATAGTTGGAAATAGTTGATATGAGTTAGGTGTTTTTGGAGTTTGATGCACATTTGAGACACCGTGTCCTTGATCGCCCTTTCATTGTATCGGATACTTATGGCGTGATGTTGGATCACTAAAATACAAAAGCTAAATCCTTGGTTTGGCAAACACTAGTAGTGGAAGAAATAGGGGTCACTAACCATCTTTCTAGTTGCATCTTTGGGAACATAATTTGGAAATAGACTTGACTGTGCATCTTTGGGAAATTGGCTTTGAAAGACATGACATACAACATATAGAGCCCCCCAATTGGGTTTGGCAGGTTGCATGTCTTCCGTTCTTCATAAATTCAGGCTAGAGCTTCTTAAATTCTAGGGGTAAATTAGACATTTGGAACTAAAGGTTTTACATCCGGAAGTCAGAGATTTCACTTTTAGAAATGGAAAGATTCGGGGATTAGATATTTCACTTTCAAATTCAGAGATCGCAGGGTTCAGAAAATTAGCGGGCCCAATTTCCACAATTAAAGGTTTAAAAAACTAGAGGTTTCAGATTAACAGCCTCTTTGATTCGTATGATTTGAAAGCATAGAAATAGGAAAAGTATATGGTTGAAGTGGCACGTCCACTTGAGTCCTATAGAATTAGCAATGAAGTGTTTGATGCCACAGGAAAAATAAAAAAATTATAAAAAAAGGTTGGAGTGGAGGTTAGATTTTCTATGAAAATATAGTATAAAAGATTCCATAGAAAAAATTCCTGTGGAATCCAATCCTATAAATCGAAGGATCAACGTAGGAAAAAAATCACAAAGATTTCAATCCTCCCGAATCCTATAAATTTTCTTTGAATCAAAGGAGCCCTAAGGGGTTTCTCAAAGGTAAATCACAAGTTTTCAGCCAACGCACACACGTCCTGCTATCTGCTTCCGAAGGACCTGTTTATCGCCGGCAGCTAGTGGAGATTGGGCGTGACCCACACCTCCGTAGGACAGTCCATCAGCCGTGCGGACTCCGGCAGCAAGCCGGGGAACACGCGCTCGAACGTCCTCGCCATCGTCTTGCCGAGGACATCGTAGGCCCTCGCGCCTCCCCAGTCACCCACCCGCTCGAGCAAGGCTGGAGAGTACTGCCGCATCCATGGCGCCGAGAAGTAGAGCACGCCGGGCCTCACGCCGGGGAAGCTCCCGGTGCCGGTTGGCAACCACGCCGGCCGGTTCATCCCGAGGAACAGCGCGTGCGCCTGCACCGATTCACGCTCCCCCTCGCCTCCGGCGTCATCATCGACATCGACCACGCGGAACGTGAACCTGACGGCGTCCGGGTACTCCGCGCGCCCGGGCTCCCACACCGCGCTCACCAGCCATAGCCCGCCGCCGCCCGGCGAGACCACGAGGTGCCTGCTGAGGACGGCGTCGCGCAGCCGTCGGTCTTGCACAACCTCCTCCTGCTTCTCCGACGGCGTCCCGGCGCCGGCGTCGTCGAGGGGCCACCGCTCGACGATCCCCTGATACGTCACGGCGTAGACGCTCCCCTTGTGGTACGCGCAGTCGGCGTAGGCATCCGGATGGCCGTGGCCCCAGATGTGTCTGTTGGCGACCACCACCCGCCACCGGGTGTCTCCCGCCCTGACGTGGGAGATCCACCTGCCGCCGAAGTGGACGATCGTGACGGCGTAGTCGCCGCCTCCGGACGGGTCGCCGGACAGCTCCGCCTTCCAGTAGAAATACGTGGCCAGATGGTATGCGGCGTACTGCTGTGCGTCGATGTACTGGCCCGAGCTCCTGCTGAGACGGTAACCCTTGATTTTCCCCTGGTCGTCGTGCACGACGGCCGTCACGCACGGGAAGTCGGTGACCGGCGGCAGAGGGATGGTGCGCGAGGTGAAGGGGTTGTGGAGCGAGAGGTTGCAGAGCTCGTCCACCACCACCAGCCACCCGTTGGAGGCGCCGCAGCAGGTGACGAAGGTGCCTGCCGGGAACGTGAGGCTGTGAACCCTGTCCACGTCGAGGAGATTGCGGAGCTTGCAGGTCACGGCGGAGCGGCTGCGCCCGCCGGCCGGGTGGGAGTCTGGGTCCCAGGACATGAGCCATGGCGTGCGCGGATGCGGGATGTCGCCGGCGGCCGCGCGTCACGACGTGCAGACGGACGCGAAGGCGAGCGCTCCCGGGAGCTCCAGGAGTTGCACGATGCTCGCGAGGAGATCGGTCGGGAGGTCCGACCAGCAGGGGTTTGTGCACGATCTTGCTGCCGCCATGGTGAACTTTTAGGTCTATCACGTTGTGCTTGTGACCCAGCGTATTTATAATACATCGGTGTACGAGTCTGACGAGGAACCCGTTGCGAAAACAAATACGCAATCCGATTTGCGCGAGGTAGCTGACTGACACCACAACCCAAAAGCCCTCAATGGGAAGGGAGAAAAACAACCAGAGTCGGTTGCTGATTGCCTTGGAAGTAAACACGAAGGGTTCCCCGAAAAAATAGGAGCCCCTGTGGAGGCGATTAGGGTTTTGGTGGAAAAGCAGCGGCAGCCGGTCTTCGTTGGCGGGGCGCACATCTCTTTGGTCCGCTGATGGCGACGTTCACAGATCCAAGTGGCAGCGCAAGGAGGCAGCAGTCGCCTCGCACGGCAAAAGCAGGTTTGGAGGAGGCTATGGGAAAGCTGGATCTCACAAAGGAAGAAGCCACCCATCTGGTGATGGATGATCTTGAAGAAGGAATCCAGCAAAAGTGGGAGATCGCTGGCAAGGTACTGCATTGCAAGGTGCTACATATACAGACAACTGCTAATGCTTTGAGGCCGGCCTGGGGAAACCCTAGGGGTTTGTTCTTCAAGCCCGTGGGGGAGAATAGTTTTGTGACGGAGTTTGAGAACCGCCGTGATCGTGATCGCGTGCGGGAGGGGTCTCCTTGGCATGTGAGTCGGCATGCAGTAATCTTGACAGACTTTGAAGATTGCATGAGGCCGTCAGACTTAAGGTTTGAGAAATTGCAGTTGTGGGCTAGGGTTCTTAACCTGCCTTTCAACTTGCGAACGGAGACATGGGGTAAAGCGATTGCTAAACAGATAGATAAAGACGCAACCTCAGTTCAGTTTGATCCTGTGGGAGGATTCCTGAGAGCTAGGGTCACGATTGATGTGAGTAAGCCCTTACGCAGATGGATATTGATCGATTCGGCAAAAAGAAAGTCCAGGGACTAGTATGACGTCCAATATGAACAAGTCCCGAACTTCTGTTTTTCGTGTGGTCGCCTAGGCCACTCTGATCTGGTTTGTCCTACTCCAGGTACTCGCGATGAGAACAGAGACCTGCCCTTTAGCACTAGTCTGAGGGCGACCGAGGATAGGAAACCGGCTGGCTCGAGTGATGGACCTTTCAAGGAACCCCAGAATTCCACATCTAATAAGAAAGATGCCTCCTCGTCAAGTTACAAAGCGGCTACTTATGCTGAAGTCACTTCTCCAGTTAAGAAGAGAGAAAATCCGAAGAGAAAAGGTGGACCTCAGCCAGAGAAAGTTTATTGCAGGGTTGATCCGCTGGCTTTGCCAAGTAATGTTAGCAACCAGGTAACCGGTGGTGCCCCTACGGATATAGTGGTATTTATTGCGCAGAAAAGTGATGGCTCAGTTGATCTGGATGGAGATGCCCATGCTGATGCTAATGGCGCAGAACCTGATCCCAAAAAGAAGAAGCCTACACCCCCATCTTCTGAAAATTCGGCAGCGGCTGTGGGTCAACCCTGCCAAGGTCAATGAGATGCCTAAGTTGGAACTGCCGGGGGCTTGGGAACACCGAGGCAGTCCGAGAGCTTCACAATTTTGTGAAGCAAGAAGGACCCGCGCTGCTCTTTGTTATGGAGACAAAGATCAGGGCAAAGAGGGTGGAAAGTTTGCGGTCTAATCTGGGGTTTGCGGGGTGTTTTGCGGTGGATAGTTCAAGACTAAGTGGTGGTATAGGCCTGTTTTGGTCACAAGAGGTTAATGTTGAGCTGAAAAATTTCAGTCCCAGCCATATTGATGTCATGGTTAGGGAAGCTGACTTGCTTGCTCGGGAGTGGAGATTGACAGGGTTCTATGGTGCACCGAGAAGTGAAGATAGGCACCATAGCTGGAGATGTCTAAGGGCATTGCATGCGATCCCACATCAAGCTTGGTTGTGCCTAGGAGATTTTAATGAGACCTTGTATAGTACAGAACATTTCAGTAGGGCTGCAAGACCGGAATGGCAGATACGTGCGTTTCGGGAAACCGTGGAGGACTGCTCTTTGCAAGATCTTGGTTACACGGGGTTACCCTATACTTGGGATAACAGGCAGGCGGGCAACATGAATGTTAAAGCCCGTCTTGACAGAGGTTTGGCGAACGAAGTGTTCTTACAAATGTTTGACCATGTGCGCGTTCGTCACATTAGCATGGTGGAATCATACCACTGTTTGATCTTGGTTCATACCCAAGAGAAGCAACAGAGAAGAGGATCGAAACCCTTTCGGTATGAGAACGTTTGGCAGTCCCATATGAATTATGATGAGTTTGTCGCGGAGGCATGGCATAGAAACTGTAATGGACAGGGACTTGCAGGTATTCAAGCCACTTTAACTCAGCTATAGAGCAAACTGGGGAATTGGGGCGCTCGTGAGTTTGGTTGCCTAGCCAAGAAAGTAAAGAAACTGCAAAAGAAGCTGGAGCTCTTGCGACAAAAATCTATTGGCAGAGGACCAACCGATGAGGAGAAGGCCACGGTGTTGAAACTTCGAGAAGCACTACGGCAAGAGGAAATATGGATCAAGCAGCGCTCCCGCGTTCCTTGGCTTCGCAAAGGAAACCAAAACACTGCGTATTACCACGCACAAGCAGCGCAGCGGAAGCGGCTGAACCGGATTGCCAATCTTCGACGTTCAGATGGGTCATTCTGTCAGTCTGAAGCTGAAGATAAGGCGGAGGTGCAGGCGTTCTATCAAAATTTATATACTTCCCAAGGAGTTAATGATATGAGCGAGCTGCTGCAGTTTGTTCCGGAGCGTGGGAACGAGAACATGAATGCTTTCCTGAGTAAACCATTCGAGCCAGAGGAGGTCCGGAGTGCACTATTTCAGATGTCACCCTCAAAAACTACGGGAATCGATGGGTTTACTGCAGACTTCTTTCAAAGGCACTGGAACCTTGTTCAAGGTGACCTGGTGCCGGCTATCCTTGGTTTTGTGAATGGTGGTGATTTACCAGTGGGCTTTAATGATACTTCGATTACTCTTATCCCTAAGGTAAAAAATCCACAGACTATTACTCAATACCGACCCATCTCTTTGTGTCCAGTGCCCTACAAGATTGGGGCTAAGATGATTACTAACCGTATGAAAGAGATTATGGATGCAGTGGTGGGAGAGGAACAAAGTGCTTTCGTTCCTGTCCGCTTGATTACTGATAATGTGGTTGTAGCTTTTGAAAGTGTCCATACTATGAGGAGGCGGAAGAAGGGGAAGAATTATACATGTGCTATCAAGTTGGATATGATGAAGGCCTATGACCGTGCTGAATGGCATTACCTGGAGGCAATCATGCTCAAGCTTGGTTTTAGCAGAAATTTTGTGAACTTGATCATGCGATGTGTAACTTCGGTCAGGTTCTCGGTGAGAGTTAATGGTGAACTACAACCATATTTTACACCGTTATGTGGATTGCGACAAGGGGACCCTGTTTCACCATTCCTCTTCCTCTTATGTGCGGAAGGCCTTACCTCTCTACTCAACTTCTATGGTGGTCCTAATGTGGAAGAGGTATAAGAGTGTCCTTTCGAGCACCGTGGGTGAGTCACTTGCTTTTTGCCGATGATTGTCTTATCTTCATTAGTGCAACAGAAGAAAGTGCGCACAGACTGAATGAGATTATGCATATATATGCCATATGTTCTGGTCAGTCAGTGAACAGAGACAAGAGCGCTATATTTTTCTCGCCAAATACCCACACCGATAGACGGCAAGCTCCCAAGTTAGTGTTGGGAATTATGGTGGGGGCGTTCAGTCGCAAATACCTCGGATTACCTACTGCGGTTGGATGGATTACAAGTGATACGTTTGATCACATAGGAGAAAGATCGAGGAGTTATAGGAACGGTTGGGCAGAAAAACTTCTGGCTTGTGCTGGAAGAGAAGCGCTTATTAAGTCAGTCATCCAAGCCATTCCAACGTTCAGTATGAGTTGTTTCAGACTAACAAAAAAGGTTTGCAAAAGCCTTTCTTCTAGCATGGCAAAGTTTTGGTGGAGTGGGTCTCTTGATCGCAGCTCGTTGCATTGGGTGGCATGGGACAAACTTGCATCTCCAAAAGCCCGAGGTGGCATGGGTTTCCGTGATTTGGAATTATTCAATCTGGCACTTTTGGGAAAACATGGATGGAGGTTTATTACAAATCCTAACTCTCTTAGTGCAAGGGTCATGAAAGGGCATTATTTTCCCGATTGTGAGTTCATGGAAGCTACGGTTCCACAGTCTGCTTCCGCGATTTGGTGAGCTATTGTGTCAGGAACGGAAGCACTCACAGCTGGTTTGATCAAAAGAGTGGGAGATGGAGCTTCTATCTCTATATGGGAGGATCATTGGATCCCGGGTCTTTCCACTTTTTCTCCTTCGGTCATGCCTGGGGGCACAACACTTGTCACGGTTGATCAACTTATTGACTCAGAAAACTGGACATGGAGGCAAGAGTTGGTCCGACACTTTTTTATCACACCAGAAGCCGAAGCTATCCTAAACATTCCTTTTCGCCGAGGTGGTGGTGATGATTTTCTCGCTCGGGCCCATGAAAGAAGTGGTATCTACTCTGTGAAATCCACGTACCGTGCTCTCGTGACTTGGAAAGAGCGTGTTGTTCTAGAGGAAGGGACGGTGACCAATACCTCACAAACCGATGAACAGATGTGGAAACTACTATGGAAGCTTAAGGTTTTGCCAAAGGTGCGTGTATTCTGGTGGCGGGTTATCCATGGTATTCTACCCGATGAATACACCCTTCGGCGTCGTCATATCAAAGTCATCAGTAGATGCAATATTTTGTCTTGCGATGGATGAGGATTTGATGCATGCTTTAGTGCACTGCTCTCATGCCAAGATGTTTTGGGATCAAGCACATTCGATGTTTGGCATCCGAAGACCTTGTTTGCACCCAAATACATGGTCTCGTGATATTCTATGTGATGGGAATTTCTCTGATAGCGAGAGGGCTATGATGATCTCGGTCATGTGGTCTATTTGGCATTCAAGAAACAGGGTCACCCATGATGACAAGCAGCTCGATCCTTTTTCTCCTGTCAAGCGCATCAGGGAGGATCTTGCTTTGCTTGATATACCTGAGTCTCATGCGTCCATTCTTCCTGGACATGGCTGGGTACCGCCTGATGAAGGAGTGGTGAAGATCAATACAGATGCAGCCTTGGGACTGGACTCTGATAAGGTGGGTGCAGGCGGAGTGCGCGTTCAAGTACTGCATTACTTGGGGCTTGGAGTAAGCCTCACCACGGGGTCTCCGACCCTTCATTGGTGAGACTTTGGCGCTGTGGGATGGAGTCATCTTTGCAAATTTACGCGGCTTCTCACATGTGATCATGGAAACAGATTGCCTGGAGATTGTCAATCTCTGAAAAACTCGTCACTATAGCCTTTCTGTAGTGGCACCAGTACTAGGAGAGATTAGAGAGCTAGCTTCAGTTTTTTCTTCCTTTGATATTCAACATGTAAAACAAGCAGCCAATGTACCGGCCCATCTTTGTGCAAAACATGCATGCACTTTGATGGTTACCGAAAGTTGGACTGGCTTAGAACCCTCTTTCCTGCTTACCAGCTTATTAGCTGATGATGCCAGGAGTTCGTTCGTTGAATAAAGCTCTCTGATTGGAATGCAAAAAAGGGAGAAAAACAACCAAAGGACTTTTTTGACAGGAACCAAAGGACATGTTTGTTTTCGGCAATGGGTCGACCGGCCCGCATTTGCACCCACCAACCTCCCCTGGCGAGGTCGACGGCCGTGCCAGGGCAAGTTCTCATTTTAGATGTTTCTCGGTGCTACCTCTTGAGCACCGCGTTGGTTTTCCCCGAAGAGGAAGGGATAATGCAGCAAAGTAGCATAAGTATTTCCCTCAGTTTTGAGAACCAAGGTATCAATCCAGTAGGAGGCTACGCGCCAGTCCCTCGCACCTACACAAAACAAATAAATCCTCGCAACCAACGCGATAAGGGGTTGTCAATCCCTACACGACCACTTACGAGAGTGAGATCTGATAGATATAATAAGATAATATTTTTTGGGTATTTTTGTGATAAAGATGCAAAGTAAAGTAAAAGCAAATTAAAAAGCAAAGGAGATAACTAAGTAGTAGGAGATTAATATGATGAAGGTAGACCCGGGGGCCATAGGTTTCACTAGTGGCTTCTCTCAAGAGCATAAGTATTTTACGGTGGGTGAACAAATTACTGTTGAGCAATTGACAGAATTGAGCATAGTTATGAGAATATCTAGGCATGATCATGTATATAGGCATCACGTCCGAGACAAGTAGACCGACTCCTGCCTGTATCTACTAGTATTACTCCACTCGTCGACCGCTATCCAGCATGCATCTAGAGTATTAAGTTAAAAACGGAGTAACGCCTTAAGCAAGATGACATGATGCAGAGGGATAAACTCATGCAATATGATGAAAACCCCATCTTGTTATCCTCGATGGCAACAATACAATACGTGCCTTGCTGCCCCTACTGTCACTGGGAAAGGACACCGCAAGATTGAACCCGAAGCTAAGCACTTCTCCCATTGCAAGAAAGGTCAATCTAGTAGGCCAAACCAAACTGATAATTCGAAGAGACTTGCAAAGATAACCAATCATACATAAAAGAGTTCAGATAAGATTCAAATATTGTTCATAGATAGACTTGACCATAAACCCACAATTCATCGGTCTCAACAAACACTGAAGGAAATATGCCCTAGAGGCAATAATAAAGTTATTATTTATTTCCTTATTTCATGATAAATGTTTATTATTCATGCTAGAATTGTATTAACCAGAAACATAATACATGTGTGAGTACATAGACAAACAGAGTGTCACTAGTATGCCTCTACTTGACTAGCTCGTTGATCAAAGATGGTTATGTTTCCTAGCCATAGACATGAGTTGTCATTTGATTAACGGGGTCACATCATTAGGAGAATGATGTGATTGACTTGACCCATTCCGTTAGCTTAGCACTCGATCGTTTAGTATGTTGTTATTGCTTTCTTCATGACTTATACATGTTCCTATGACTATGAGATCATGCAACTCCCATTTATCGGAGGAACACTTTGTGTGCTACCAAACGTCAAAACGTAACTGGGTGATTATAAAGGTGCTCTACAGGTGTCTCCAAAGGTACTTGTTGGGTTGGCGTATTTCGAGATTAGGATTTGTCACTCCGATTGTCGGAGAGGTATCTCGGGGCCCACTCAGTAATGCACATCACTATAAGCCTTGCAAGCATTGCAACTAATGAGTTAGTTGCGAGATGATGTATTACGAAACGAGTAAAGAGACTTGCAGGTAACGAGATTGAACTAGGTATTGAGATACAGACGATCGAATCTCGGGCAAGTAACATACCGATGACAAAAGGAACAACGTATGTTGTTATGCGGTTTGACCGATAAAGATCTTCATAGAATATGTAGGAGCCAATATGAGCATCCAGGTTCCGCTATTGGTTATTGGCCGGAGACGTGTCTCGGTCATGTCTACATAGTTCTCGAACTCGTAGGGTCCGCACGCTTAAAGTTTCGATGACAGTTATATTATGAGTTTATATGTTTTGATGTGCCAAAGGTAGTTCGAAGTCCCGGATGAGATCGGGGACATGACGAGAAGTATCGAAATGGTCGAGACATAAAGATTGATATATTGGACGACTATATTCGGACATCGAAAAGGTTCCGAGTGATTCGGGTATTTTTCAAAGTACCGGGGAGTTACGGGAATACGGAAAAGAAGTATTGGGCCTTAATGGGCCTTAGTGGGAAGGAGAGGCAGCAGCCAGGAGGTGGTGCGCGCCCCTCCCAAGCCCAGTCCGAATTGGACAAGGGGTTTGGGGCGCGGCCCCCCTCTCCCTTCCTTCTCCTCTTCCCCCCTTTCCCCACTTCTCCTAGTTGGACTAGGAAAGGAAGAAACCTACTCCAACTAGGAGTAGGAATCCTACTCCCTTGGCGCGCCCCTCCTAGGGCCGGCCTCCTCCTCCCTTGCTCCTTTATATACGGGGGCAGGGGGGCACCCCATAGACACAACAATTGATCATTTGATCCTTTAGCCGTGTGCGGTGCCCCCCTCCACCATAGTCCACCTCGATACTACTGTAGCGGTGCTTAGGCGAAGCCCTGCGTCGGTAGAACATCAATATCATCACCACGCCATCGTGCTGACGAAACTCTCCCTCAACACTCGGCTAGATCGGAGTTCGAGGGACGTCATCAGGCTGAACGTGTGCTGAACTCGGAGGTGCCGTACGTTCGGTACTTGATCGGTCGGATCGTGAAGACGTACGACTACATCAACCACGTTGTGCTAACGCTTCTACTTTCGGTCTACGAGGGTGAATAAATATGCCCTAGAGGCAATAATAAAGTTATTATTTATTTCCTTATATCATGATAAATTTTTATTATTCATGCTAGAATTGTATTAACCGGAAACATAATACATGTGTGAATACATAGACAAACAGAGTGTCACTAGTATGCCTCTACTTTACTAGCTCGTTGATCAAAGATGGTTATGTTTCCTAACCATAGACATGAGTTGTCATTTGATTAACGGGGTCACATCATTAGGAGAATGGTGTGACTGACTTGACCCATTCCGTTAGCTTAGCACTCGATCGTTTAGTATGTTGCTAGTGCTTTCTTCATGACTTATACATGTTCCTATGACTATGAGATTATGCAACTCCCGTTTACCGGAGGAACACTTTGTGTGCTACCAAACGTCACAACGTAATTGGGTGATTATAAAGGTGTTCTACAGGTGTCTCCAAAGGTACTTGTTGGGTTGGCGTATTTCGAGATTATGATTTGTCACTCCGATTGTCGGAGAGGTATCTCTGGGCCCACTCAGTAATGCACATCACTATAAGCCTTGCAAGCATTGCAACTAATGAGTTAGTTGCGAGATGATGTATTACGAAATGAGTAAAGAGACTTGCAGGTAACGAGATTGAACTAGGTATTGAGATACCGACGATCGAATCTCAGGCAAGTAACATAGCGATGACAAAAGGAACAACGTATGTTGTTATGCGGTTTGACCGATAAAGATCTTTGTAGAATATGTAGGAGCCAATATGAGCATCCAGGTTCGGCTATTGGTTATTGGCCGGAGACGTGTCTCGGTCATGTCTACATAGTTCTCGAACCCGTAGGGTCCGCACGCTTAAAGTTTCGATGACAGTTATATTATGAGTTTATATGTTTTGATGTACCGAAGGTAGTTCGGAGTCCCGGATGAGATCGGGGACATGACGAGGAGTCTCGAAATGGTCGAGACATAAAGGTTGATATATTGGACGACTATATTCGGACATCGGAAAGGTTCCGAGTGATTCGGGTATTTTTCGGAGTACCGGGGAGTTACGGGAATACAGGAAAGAAGTATTGGGCCTTAATGGGCCTTAGTGGGAAGGAGAGGCAGCTGCCAGGAGGTGGTGTGCGCCCCTCCCAAGCCCAGTCCGAATTGGACAAGGGGTTTGGGGCGCGGCCCCCCTCTCCCTTCCTTCTCCTCTTCCCCCCTTTCCCCCTTCTCCTAGTTGGACTAGGAAAGGAAGAAACCTACTCCAACTAGGAGTAGGAATCCTACTCCCTTTGCGCGCCCCTCCTAGGGCCGGCCTCCTCCTCCCTTGCTCCTTTATATACGGGGGCAGGGGGCACCCCATAGACACAACAATTGATCGTTTGATCTTTTAGCCCTATGCGGTGCCCCCCTCCACCATAGTCCATCTCGATATTACTGTAGAGGTGCTTAAGCAAAGCCCTGCGTCGGTAGAACATCAACATCGTCACCACGCCGTCGTGCTGACGAAAGTCTCCCTCAACACTCGGCTGGATCGGAGTTCGAGGGACATCATCAGGCTGAACAAGTGCTGAAGTCGGAGGTGTCGTACGTTCGGTACTTGATCGGTCGGATCGTGAAGACGTACGACTACATCAACCGCGTTGTGCAAACGCTTCCGCTTTCGGTCTACGAGGGTACGTGGACAACACTCTCTCCTCTCGTTGCTATGCATCACCGTGATCTTGCATGTGCGTAGGAATTTTTTTGAAATTACTACGTTCCCCATCAAACACACCGCAAAAAGAAGATTACATCGAATAGTTCTCCACAAGAGAGGGGGAGAACATTGTATTGAGATCCAAAAAGAGAGAAGAAGCCATCTAGCTAGTAACTATGGACCCGTAGGTCTGAGGTGAACTACTCACACTTCATCGGAGGAGCTATGGTGTTGATGTAGAAGCCCTCCGTGATCGATGCCCCCTCCGGCGGAGCTCCGGAACAGGCCCCAAGATGGGATCTCGTGGATACAGAAATTTACGGCGGTGGAATTAGGGTTTTGGCTCCGTATTTGATCGTTTGGGGGTATGTAGGTATATATAGGAGGAAGGAGTACGTCGGTGGAGCAACAGGGGGCCCACGAGGGTGGAGGGCATGCCTGGGGGGTAGGCCCGCCCCCCTACCTCGTGGCCTCCTCTTTTGTGTCTTGACGTAGGGTCCAAGTCTCTTGGGTCTTGTTCGTTGAGAAAATCATGTTCCCGAAGGTTTCATTCCGTTTGGACTCCGTTTGATATTCCTTTTCTTCGAAACCCTAAAACAGGCAAAAAACATCAATTCTGGGCTGGGCCTCCGGTTAATAGGTTAGTCCCAAAAATAATATAAAAGTGGATAATAAAGCCCAATAATGTCCAAAACAGTAGATAATATAGCATGGAGCAATCAAAAAATATAGATACGTTGGAGACGTATCAAGCATCCCCAAGCTTAATTCCTGCTCGTCCTCGAGTAGGTAAATGATAAAAACAGAATTTTTGATGCGGAGTGCTACTTGGCATAATTTTAATGTAATTCTTCTTAATTGTGGTATGAATATTCAGATCCGAAAGATTCAAGACAAAAGTTCATATTGACATAAAAATAATAATACTTCAAGCATACTAACAAAGCAATTATGTCTTCTCAAAATAACATGGCCAAAGAAAGTTATCCCTACAAAATCATATAGTCTGGCTATGCTCTATCTTCACCACACAAAGTATTTAAATCATGCACAACCCCGATGACAAGCCAAGCAATTGTTTCATACTTTTGACATTCTCAAAACCTTTTCAATCTTCACGCAATACATGAGCGTGAGCCATGGATATAACACTATAGGTGGAATAGAATGGTGGTTGTGGAGAAGACAAAAAGGGAGAAGATAGTCTCACATCAACTAGGCATATCAACGGGCTATGGAGATGCCCATCAATAGATATCAATGTGAGTGAGTAGGGATTGCCATGCAACGGATGCACTAGAGCTATAAGTATATGAAAGCTCAAAAAGAAACTAAGTGGGTGTGCATCCAACTTGCTTGCTCATGAAGACCTAGGGCATTTTGAGGAAGCCCATCATTGGAATATACAAGCCAAGTTCTATAATGAAAAATTCCCACTAGTATATGAAAGTGACGAAATGAGAGACTCTCTACTATGAATATCATGGTGCTACTTTGAAGCACAAGTGTGGTAAAAGGATAGTAGCATTGCCCCTTCTCTCTTTTTCTCTCATTTTTTGGGGCCTTTTCTCCTTTTTTATGGCCTCTTTTCTTTTTCTTTTTTTTATTTTTCGTCCGGAGTCTCATCCCGACTTGTGGTGGAATCATAGTCTCCATCATCCTTTCCTTACTGGGACAATGCTCTAATAATGATGATCATCACACTTTTATTTTCTTACAACTCAACAATTACAACTCAATACTTAGAACAAAATATGACTCTATATGAATGCCTCCGGCGGTGTACCGGGATACGCAATGACTCATGAGTGACATGTATGAAAGAATTATGAACGGTGGCTTTGCCACAAATACTATGTCAACTACATGATCATGTTAAGCAATATGACAATGATGGAGTGTGACATAATAAACGGAACGGTGGAAAGTTGCATGGCAATATATCTCAGAATGGCGATGGAAATGCCATAATAGGTAGGTATGGTGGCTGTTTTGAGGAAGGTATATGGTAGGTGTATGATACCGGCGAAAGGTGCGCGGTATTAGAAAGGCTAGCAATGGTGGAAGGGTGAGAGTGCGTATAATCCATGGACTCAATATTAGTCATAAAGAACTCATATAATTATTGCAAAAACCTACAAGTTATCAAAGCAAAGTATTACACGCATGCTCCTAGGGGTATAGATTGGTAGGAAAATACCATCGCTCGTCCCCGACCGCCACTCATAAGGAAGACAATCAATAAATAAATCATGCTCCGACTTCATCACATAACTGTTCACCATACATGCATGCTACGGGAATCACAAACTTTAACACAAGTATTCTTCAAATTCACAAATACTCAACTAGCACAACTTTAATATCACCATCTTCATATCTCAAAACAATTATCAAGCATCAAACTTCTCATAGTATTCAACACACTCATAAGAAAATTTTATTATTAATCTTGTATACCAAGCATATTAGGATTTTAAGCAAATTACCATGCTATTTAAGACTCTCAAAATAATCTAAGTGAAGAATGATAGATCAATATTTTCTATAAAACAAATCCACCACCGTGCTCTAAAATATATAAGTGAAGTACTAGAGCAAAACTATATAACTCAAAAGATATAAGCGAAGCACATAGAGTATTCTAACAAATTCCAAATTATGTATGGCTCTCTCAAAAGGTGTGTACAGCAAGGATGATTGTGGTAAACTAAAAAGTAAAGACTCAAATCATACAAGACGCTCCAAGCAAAACACATATCATGTGGCGAATAAAAATATAGCTCCAAATAAAGTTACCGATAGAAGTAGACGAAAGAGGGGAAGCCTTCCGGGGCATCCCCAAGCTTTGGCTTTTAGGTGTCCTTAGATTATCTTGGGGGTGCCATGGGAATCCCCAAGCTAGGCTCTTGCCACTCTTTGTTCCATAATACATCGAATCTTTACCCAAAACTTGAAAACTTCACAACACAAAACTTAAATAGAAAATCTCGTGAGCTCCGTTAGCGAAAGAAAACAAAAGACCACTTCAAGGTACCTGTAATTAACTCATTCTTTATTTATATTGGTGTTAAACCTACTGTATTCCAACTTCTCTATGGTTTATAAACTATTTTATTAGCCATAGATTCATCAAAATAAGCAAACAACACACGAAAAACAGAATCTGTCAAAAACAGAACAGTCTGTAGTAAGCTGAAGCTAGCGCAGGATCTGGAACCCCAAAAATTATAAAATAAATTTATGGACGTGAGTAATTTATTAATTAATCATCTTCAAAAATAATTAACTAAATAGCACTTTCCAAATAAAAATGGCAGCAGTTCTCGTGAGCGCTAAAGTTTCTGTTTTTTACAGCAAGTGTAACAAGACTTTCCCCAAGTCTTCCCAACGGTTCTACTTGGCACAAACACTAATTAAACACAAAAAACACAACCAAAACATAGGCTAGATAAATTATTTATTACTAAACATGAGCAAAAATCAAGGAATAAAAATAAAATTGGGTTGCCTCCCAACAAGCGCTATCGTTTAACGCCCCTAGCTAGGCATAACAAGCAATGATAGATCTAGGTATTGCCATCTTTGGTAGGCAATCCATAAGTGGCTCTCATAATAGATTCATAAGGTAATTTAATTTTCTTTCTAGGAAAGTGTTTCATGCCTTTCCTTAATGGAAATTGGAATCTAATATTTCCTTCCTTCATATCAATAATTGCACCAATCGTTCTAAGGAAAGGTCTACCAAGAATAATAGGACATGAAGGATTGCAATCTATCTCAAGAACAATAAAATCTACGGGCACATAATTCCTATTTGCAACAATAAGAACATCATTAATTCTTCCCATAGGTTTCTTAATAGTGGAATCCGCAAGGTGCAAGTTTAGAGAGCAATCATCAAAATCACGGAAACCTAACAAATCACACAAAGTCTTTGGAATCATGGAAAAACTAGCACCCAAATCACATAAAGCATAGCATTCATGATCTTTAATTTTAATTTTAATAGTTGATTCCCACTCATCATAAAGTTTTCTAGGGATAGAAACTTCCAATTCAAGTTTTTCTTCATAAGATTGCATCAAGGCATCAACGATATGTTTAGTAAACGCTTTATTTTGTCTATAAGCGTGAGGAGAATTTAGCATGGATTGTAACAAGGAAATACAATCAATCAAAGAGAAATTTTCATAGCTAAATTCCTTGAAATCCATAGTAGTGGGTTTAGCAACATCTAGGGTTTTAATTTCTTCCATACCACTTTTATCAATTTTAGCATCAAGATCAAAAAATTCCGAAATCTTGGAACGCCTTCTAGGTAAAGGTGGATCATATCCAGTCCCATAATTATCAAGATTCATATTGCAAAACAAAGATTTAATCGGGGACACATCAATAACTTTTAGATCTTCATCTTTATTTTCATAGGAACTAGAAGAACACGCTCTTATAAAGGCATCTTTCTTAGCACGCATCCTAGCGGTTCTTTCTTTGCACTCATCAATGGAAATTCTCATGGCTTTGAGAGACTCATTGATATCATGCTTAGGAGGAATAGATCTAAGTTTCAAAGAATCAACATCAAGAGATATACTATCAACGTTCCTAGCCAACTCATCAATCTTAAGCAATTTTTCTTCAATCAAAGCATTAAAATTCTTTTGTGAAGTAATAAATTCTTTAATATTAGATTCAAAATCAGAGGGCATATTATTATAATTTCCATAAAAATTGTTGTAGGAATTACTATAATTATTAGAGGGATTACTAGGATAAGGCCTAGGATTGAAATTTCCTCTATATGCGTTGTTACCAAAATTGTTCCTACCAACAAAATTCACATCCGTAGATTCATTATTATTCTCAATCAAAGTAGACAAGGGCATATCATTAGGATCAGAAGAAACACTCTTACTAGCAAATAATTTCATAAGTTCATCCATCTTTCCACTCAAAACATTAATTTCTTCTATCGCATGCACCTTTTTATTAGTAGATCTTTCAGTATGCCATTGAGAATAATTAACCATAATATTATCTAGGAGTTTAGTAGCTTCTCCTAAAGTGATTTCCATAAAAGTGCCTCCCGCGACCGAATCTAAAATATTTATAGAAGCAAAATTCAATCCGGCATAAAAATTTTGTATAATCATCCACAAATTTAAACCATGAGTAGGGCAATTACGTATCATTAGTTTCATTCCCTCCCAAGCTTGTGCAACATGTTCATGATCAAGTTGCTTAAAATTCATAATATCAGTTCTAAGAGAGATGATCTTAGCGGGAGGAAAATACTTAGAGATAAAAGCATCTTTGCATTTGTTCCATGAATCAATACTATTTTTAGGCAAAGACGAAAACCAAGCTTTAGCACGATCTCTAAGCGAAAAAGGAAATAGCTTCAATTTAACAATATCATTATCCACATCTTTCTTCTTTTGCATATCACACAAATCAACGAAGCTATTTAGATGGGTAGCGGCATCTTCACTAGGAAGGCCGGAAAAAGGATCTTTCATGACAAGATTCAGCAAAGCAATATTAATTTCACAAGATTCAGCATCGATAAGAGGAGCAATCGGAGTGCTAATAAAATCATTGTTGTTGGTATTGGTGAAGTCACACAATTTAGTGTTATCTTGAGCCATCGTGACAAGCAAGCAAACAAACACACAAGCAAACAAAAAGCAAGCGGGCAAAAAGAGGCAAATAAAGAGAGGGAGGATAGAGAGAGAGGGCGAATAAAACGGCAAGGGTGAAGTGGGGGAGAGGAAAACGAGAGGCAAATGGCAAATAATGTAATGCGGGAGATAAGGGTATGTGATGGGTACTTGGTATGTTGACTTTTGCGTAGACCTCCCTGGCAACGGTGCCAGAAATCCTTCTTGCTACATCTTGAGCACTGCGTTGGTTTTCCCCGAAGAGGAAGGGATGATGCAGCAAAGTAGCATAAGTATTTCCCTCATGTTTGAGAACCAAGGTATCAATCTAGTAGGAGGCTACGCGCCAGTCCCTCGCACCTGCACAAAACAAATAAATCCTCGCAACCAACGCGATAAGGGGTTGTCAATCCCTATACGGCCACTTACGAGAGTGAGATCTGATAGATATGATAAGATAATATTTTTGGTATTTTTGTGATAAAGATGCAAAGTAAAGTAAAAGCAAAGGAGATAACTAAGTAGTAGGAGATTAATATGATGAAGATAGACCCGGGGGCCGTAGGTTTCACTAGTGGCTTCTCTCGAGAGCATAAGTATTCTACGGTGGGTGAACAAATTACTGTTGAGCAATTAACAGAATTGAGCATAGTTATGAGAATATCTAGGCATGATCATGTATATAGGCATCAAGTCCGAGACAAGTAGACTGACTCCGGCCTGCATCAACTACTATTACTCCACTCATCGACCGCTATCTAGCATGCATCTAGAGTATTAAGTTAAAAAATAGAGTAACGCCTTAAGCAAGATGACATGATGTAGAGGGATAAACTCATGCAATATGATGAAAACCCCATCTTGTTATCCTCGATGGCAACAATACAATACGTGCCTTGCTGCCCCTACTATCACTGGGAAAGGACACTACAAGATTGAACCCAAAGCTAAGCACTTCTCCCATTGCAAGAAAGATCAATCTAGTAGGCCAAACCAAACAGATAATTCAAAGAGACTTGCAAAGATAACCAATCATACATAAAAGAATTCAGAGAAGATTCAAATATTGTTCATAGATAGACTTGATCATAAACCCACAATTCATCGGTCTCAACAAACACACCACAAAAAGAAGATTACATCGAATAGTTCTCCATAAGAGAGGGGGAGAACATTGTATTGAGTCCAAAAAGAGAGAAGAAGCCATCTAGCTAGTAACTATGGACCCGTAGGTCTGAGGTGAACTACTCACACTTCATCGGAGGGGCTATGGTGTTGATGTAGAAGCCCTCCGTGATCGATGCCCCCTCCGGCGGAGCTCCGGAACAGGCCCCAAGATGGGATCTTGTGGATACAGAAAGTTACGGCGGTGGAATTAGGGTTTTGGCTCCATATCCAATCGTTTGGGGGTACGTAGGTATATATAGAAGGAAGGAGTACGTCGGTGGAGCAACAGGAGTCCCACGAGGGTGGAGGGCGCGCCTGGGGGGTAGGCGCGCCCCCTACCTCGTGACCTCCTCTTTTGTGTCTTGACGTAGGTTTCAAGTCTCCTGGGTCTTGTTCGTTGAGAAAATCATGTTCCCGAAGGTTTCATTCCGTTTGGACTCCGTTTGATATTCCTTTTCTTCGAAACCCTAAAACAGGCAAAAACAACAATTCTGGGCTGGGCCTCCGGTTAATAGGTTAGTCCCAAAAATAATATAAAAAGTGGATAATAAAGCCCAATAATGTCCAAAACAGTAGATAATATAGCATGGAGCAATCAAAAATTATAGATACGTTGGAGACGTATCACTCGGCTTGTTGGGAACGTAGCAGAAATTCAAAATTTTCTACGCAACACCAAGATCAATCTATGGAGTAATCTAGCAACGAGGGGAAGGAGAGTGCATCTACATACGCTTGTAGATCGCTAAGCGGAAGCGTTCAAGTGAACGGGGTTGATGGAGTCGTACTCGTCGTGATCCAAATCACCGATGATCCTAGTGCCGAATGGACGGCACCTCCGTGTTCAACACACGTACAGCCCGGTGACGTCTCCTACGCCTTGATCCAGCAAGGGGAGAAGGAGAGGTTGGGGAAGACTCCATCTAGCAGCAGCACGACGGCGTGGTGGTGGTGGAGCAGCGTGACAATCCTGCAGGGCTTCGCCAAGCACTGCGGGAGAGGAGGAGGGAGAGAGGCAGGGCTGCGCCATGGAGAGGTCAAAACTCATGTGTTGGCAGCCCCAAAGTCCTCAAGTATATATAGGGGAGAGGGAGGGGGGTGCGCCCCCTTTAGGGTTTCCACCCCAAGGGGTGCGGCAGCCCCAAACCCATCTAGGGTGGCGGCCAAGGGGGGAGGGGGGAAACTTGCCCCCCAAGCTAGGTGGAGGCGCCCCCTCCCCAAACCCTAGGCGCCTTGGGCCCTTGTGGGGGGGCGCACCAGCCCACTTGGGGCTGGTCCCCTCCCACACTTGGCCCATGCAGCCCTCCGGGGCTGGTGGCCCCACTTGGTGGACCACCGGGACCCTCCCGGTGGTCCCGGTACATTACCGATAAAACCCGAAACTTTTCCGGCGACCAAAACAGGACTTCCCATATATAAATCTTTACCTCCGGACCATTCTGGAACTCCTCGTGACGTCCGGGATCTCATCCGGGACTCCGAACAACATTCGGTAACCACGTATATCTATTCCCTATAACCCTAGCGTCATCGAACCTTAAGTGTGTAGACCCTACTGGTTCGGGAACCATGCAGACATGACCGAGACAACTCTCTGGACAATAAACAACAGCGGGATCTGGATACCCATGTTGGCTCCCACATGTTCCACGATGATCTCATCGGATGAACCATGATGTCAAGGATTCAATCAATCCCGTATACAATTCCCTTTGTCTAGCGGTACGATACTTGCCCGAGATTCGATCGTCGGTATCCCGATACCTTGTTCAATCTCGTTACTGGCAAGTCTCTTTAATCGTTCCGTAACACATCATCCCGTGATCAAATCCTTGATCACATTGTGCACATTATCATGATGTCCTACCGAGTGGGCCCAGAGATACCTCTCCGTTTACACGGAGTGACAAATCCCAGTCTCGATTCGTGCCAACCCAATAGACACTTTTGGAGATACCTGTAGTCAACCTTTATAGCCACCCAGTTACGTTGTGATGTTTGGTACACCCAAAGCATTCCTACGGTATCCGGGAGTTGCACAATCTCATGGTCTAAGGAAATGATACTTGACATTAGAAAAGCTTTAGCATACGAACTACACGATCTTTGTGCTAGGCTTAGGATTGGGTCTTGTCCATCACATCATTCTCCTAATGATGTGATCCCGTTATCAACGACATCCAATGTCCATTGTCAGGAAACTGTAACCATCTATTGATCAACGAGCTAGTCAACTAGAGGCTTACTAGGGACATGGTGTTGTCTATGTATCCACACATGTATCTGAGTTTCCTATCAATACAATTCTAGCATGGATAATAAACGATTATCATGAACAATGAAATATAATATAATAATAACTAATTTATTATTGCCTCTAGGGCATATTTCCAACAGTCTCCCACTTGCACTAGAGTCAATAATCTAGTTCACATTGCCATGTGATTAACACTCACAGGTCACATCGCCATGTGACCAACATCCAAGAGTCTACTAGACTCAATGATCTAGTTCACATCACTATGTGATAAACACTCAAAGAGTTCTGGGTTTGATCATGTTATGCTTGTGAGAGAGGTTGTAGTCAACGGGTCTTGCCATATTCAGATCCCTATGTATTTCGCAAAACTTTATATCGTAGATGTTGCTGCCACGTTCCACTTGGAGCTATTCCAAATTGTTGCTCCATTATATGTATCCGGTATCTCTACTCAGAGCTATCCGGATAGGTGTTAAGCTTGCATTGACGTAACTCTTTACGTCGAACTCTTTACTCAGAGCTATCTGGTGATCTACTCCTAGATCACCTTTGTACCCTCCTGCCAGACACGTGGCAAAGCACACATCAGGTGCGGTACTTCAGCATGGCATACCGTATAGAGCCTATGACAAAAGCATAGGGGACGACCTTCGTCCTTTCTCTTTCTTATGCCATGGTCAAGATTTGAGTCTTACTCAACTTCACACCTTACAACTCAGGTAAGAACCCCTTCTTTGACTGATCTATTTTGAACTCCTTCAAAAACATGTCAAGGTGTGCGTTCTTTGAAAGTACCATCAGGCGTCTTGATCCATCTCTATAGATCTTGATGCCCAATATGTAAGCAGCTTTATCCAGGTCTTCCTTTGAAAAACACTCTTCAAACAACCGTTTATGCTTTCCAGAAATACTACATTATTTCGGATCAATAATATGTCATCCACATATACTTATCAGAAATGTTGTAGTGCTCCCACTCACTTTCTTGTAAATACAAGATTCTAGCAAACATTGTATAAACCTAAAAGCTTTGATCACTCCATCAAAACATATATTCCGATTCCGAGATGCTTGCTCTAGTCCATAGAAGGATTGCTGGAGCCAGCATACCTTTTAGCATCCTTAGGATCGTCAAAACCTTTTATTGTATCACATACAACTTTTCTTATGAAAACTGATAAGAAAACTTGTTTTGACATCCATCTGTAAGATTTCATAATCGAAAAATACAGCTAATGCTATCATGATTCCGGCGGACTTAAGCATCGCTACGGGTGAGAAATTCTCATCATAGTCAACTCCTTGAACTTGTGAAAAGACTCTTTCCCACAAATCGAGCTTCATTGACGGTAACATTACCGCCCATGTCCGTCTTCTTCTTAAAGATCCATTTATCTCAATGGCTTGCCGATCATCGGGCAAGTCCACCAAAGTCCATACTTTGTTCTGATATATGGATCCTATCTCGGATTTCATGGCTTCTAACCATTTGTCAGAATACGGGCCCACCATCGCTTCTCTATAGCTCGTAGGTTCATTGTTGTCTAACAACATGATATCTAAGACAGGATTACCGTACCACTTAGGAGTAGTACATATCCTTGTCAACCTACGAGGTTCGATAGCAACTTGATCTGAAGCTTCATGATCACTATCATTAACTTCCTATTCAACAGACGTAGACGCCACAGAAAACATCTTTCTGTGTTGCATCACTCTCTGGTTGAAGTAAAGGTTCGACAACCTCATCAAGTTCTATCTTCCTCCCACTCAATTCTTTCGAGAGAAACTCCTTCTCGAGAAAGGACCCGTTCTTAGCGACAAACAATTTGCCCTCGGATCTGAGATAGAAGGTATACCCTACTGTCACCTTTGGGTATCCTATGAAGATGTGTTTGTCCGCTTTGGGTTCGAGCTTCTCCGGCTAAAGCCTTAAGCATCGCTGCCCCAAACATTAAGAAACGACAACTTTGGTTTCTTGCCAAACCAATGTTCATACGACGTTGTCTCAACGAACTTAGATGGTGTCCTATCTAAAGTGAATGCAGCTGTCTCTAACGCATAACCTCAAAATGAAAACGGTAGATTGATAAGAGACATCATAGATCGCACCATATCTCATAAGGTTCGATTACGACGTCCGGACACACCATGACCCAGTGGTGTTCCAGGTGGCTTCAACTGTGAAACAATTCCATAATGTCTTAACTGTTTGCCAAACTCATAACTCAGATATTCTCATTGATCAGATCATAGGAATTTGATCTTCTTGTTATGATGATTCTTAACTTCACTCTGAAATCGCTTGAATTTTTCAAACGTTTCAGACTTGTGCTTCATTAAGTAAATATACCTATATCTACTCAAATCGTCAGTGAAGATGAGAAAATAGCGATATCCGCCGCACGCTTCAATTCTCATTGGATCACATGCATCAGCATGTATGATTTCCAACAAGTCACTTGCCCGTTTCATTGTACCTGAAAGCGGGGTCTTAGTCATCCTGCCCATGAGGCATGGCTCGCATGTGTCAAGCGATTCAAAATCAAGTGACTCCAAACATCCATCGACATGGAGTTTCTTCATGCATCTTACGCCAATATGACCTAAGCGGCAGTGCCACGAGAAAGTGGTACTATCATTATTAACTCTACATCTTTTGGCGTGAACATCTGTATTACCACGACCGAGATTCAATGAACCATTCACATAGGGTGCATGACCATGAAAGGTATCATTCATGTAAACAGAATAACCATTATTCTCTAACTTAAATGAATGACCGTATTGCAATGAACATGATCTAATCATATTCATGCTCAACGTAGACACCTGATAACGTTTATCTAGGTTCAATACTAATTCCTAAGGCAGATGGAGCGTGCGATGGTGATCTCATCAACTTTGGAAACACTTCCAACACACATCGTCACCTCGCCCTTAGCCAGTCTCCGTTTAGTCTGTAGCTTTTGCTTCAAGTCACCAGTAATAGCAACTGAACCGGTATCCAATACCCAGGTGCTACCAGGAGTACTAGCGAGGTACACATTAATAACACGTATATACTTTGTTGAAGTTGCCGGCCTTCTTATCTACCATGCATTTGGGGTAATTCCGCTACCAGTGACCGTTCCCCTTACAATAGAAGCACTTAGTCTCGGGTTTGGGTTCAACCTTGGGTTCCTTCACTGGAGCGGCAACTGGTTTTCCATCCATGAAGTTTCCCTTCTAGCCCTAGCCCTTCTTGAAACCAGTGGTCTTGTCAAACCATCAACACTTGATGCTCCTTCTTGATTTCTACCTTTTGCGGTCTTAAGCACCGCGAACAGCTCCGGGATCAACTCCATCCCTTGCATGTCATAGTTCATCACGAAGATCTAGTAGCTTAGTGATAGTGGCTAGAGAACTCTATCAATCACTATCTTATCTGGAAGTTTAACTCCCACTTGATTTAAGTGATTGTAGCACCCAGACATTCTGAGCACATGCTCACTAGCTGAGCTATTCTCCTCCATCTTGTTGGCAAAAGAACTTGTCAGAGGTCTCACACCTTTCAACACGGGCATGAGCCTGAAATCCCAATTTCAGCTCTTGGAACATCTCATATGTTCTATGGCGTTCAAAACGTCATTGGAATCCCGATTCTAAGCCATAAAGTATGGTGCACTAAACTATCAAGTAGTCATCAGAATGTGTCTGTCAGGTGTTCACAACATCCACAGACGACGTTGTAGGGGTTTGCACATCGAGCGGTGCATCAAAGACGTAAGCCTTCTGTGTAGCAGTGAGGACACTCCTCGGACTACAAACCTAGTCCGCATCATTGCTTACAATATCTTTCAACTTAATCTTTCTCTAGGAACGTATTGAAACAGGGAGCTACAACGTGAGCTATTTATCTACATCATATTTGCAAAGACAATTTAGACTATGTTCATGATAATTGAGTTCATTTAATGAACTCCCACTCAGATAGACATCCCTCTAGTCATCTAAGTGAAACATGATCCGAGTCAACTAGGCCGTGTCCGATCATCACGTGAGACGGACTAGTCAACATCGGTGAACATCTTCATGTTGATCGTATCTTCTATACGACTCATGCTCGACCTTTCGGTCTTCCGTGTTCCGAGGCCATGTCTGTACATGCTAGGCTCGTCAAGTCAACCTAAGTGTTTTTGCTGTGTAAATATGGCTTACACCCATTGTATTCGAACGTTAGAATCTATCACACCCGATCATCACGTGGTGCTTCGAAACAACGAACCTTCGCAACGGTGCACAGTTAGGGGGAACACCTTTCTTGAAATTTTAGTGAGGGATCATCTTATTTAAGCTACCGTCGTTCTAAGCAAATAAGATGTAAAACATGATAAACATCACATGCAATCAAATAGTGACATGATATGGCCAATATCATTTTGCTCCTTTTGATCTCCATCTTCGGGGCTCCATGATCATCGTTGTCACCGGCATGACACCATGATCTCCATCATCATGATCTCCAACATCGTGTCTTCTTGAAGTTGTCTCGTCATCTATTACTTCTACTACTAAGGCTAACGCTTTAGCAATAAAGTAAAGTAATTACATGACGTTTATGTTGACACACAGGTCATAAATAAATTAAGACAACTCCTATGGCTCCTGCCGGTTGTCATACTCATCGACATGCAAGTCGTGATTCCTATTACAAGAACATGATCAATCTCATGTTGGAAATATGCCCTAGAGGCAATAATAAATTGGTTATTATTATATTTCCTTGTTCATGATAATCGTTTATTATCCATGCTAGAATTGTATTGATAGGAAACTCAGATACATGTGTGGATACATAGACAACACCATGTCCCTAGTAAGCCTCTAGTTGACTAGCTCGTTGATCAATAGATGGTTACGGTTTCCTGACCATGGACATTGGATGTCGTTGATAACGGGATCACATCATTAGGAGAATGATGTGATGGACAAGACCCAATCCTAAGCCTAGCACAAGATCGTGTAGTTCGTATGCTAAAGCTTTTCTATTGTCAAGTATCATTTCCTTAGACCATGAGATTGTGCAACTCCCGGATACCGTAGGAATGCTTTGGGTGTGCCAAACGTCACAACGTAACTGGGTGACTATAAAGGTACACTACAGGTATCTCCGAAAGTGTCTGTTGGGTTGGCACGAATCGAGACTGGGATTTGTCACTCCGTGTGACGGAGAGGTATCTCTGGGCCCACTCGGTAGGACATCATCATAATGTGCACAATGTGATCAAGGAGTTGATCACGGGATGATGTGTTACGGAACGAGTAAAGAGACTTGCCGGTAACGAGATTGAACAAGGTATCGGGATACCGACGATCGAATCTCGGGCAAGTATCGTACCGCTAGACAAAGGGAATTGTATACGGGATTGATTAAGTCCTTGACATCGTGGTTCATCCGATGAAATCATCGTGGAGCATGTGGGAGCCAACATGGGTATCCAGATCCCGCTGTTGGTTATTGACCGGAGAGGTGTCTCGGTCATGCCTGCATGTTTCCCGAACCCGTAGGGTCTACACACTTAAGGTTCGATGACGCTAGGGTTATAGGGAATAGATATACGTGGTTACCAAATGTTGTTCGGAGTCCCGGATGAGATCCCGGACGTCACGAGGAGTTCCGGAATGGTCCGGAGGTAAAGATTTATATATGGGAAGTCCTGTTTTGGTCGCCGGAAAAGTTTCGGGTTTATCGGTAATGTACCGGGACCACCGGGAGGGTCCCGGTGGTCCACCAAGTGGGGCCACCAGCCCCGGAGGGCTGCATGGGCCAAGTGTGGGAGGGGACCAGCCCCATGTGGGCTGGTGCGCCCCCCCACCAAGGCCCAAGGCGCAAGGGAGAGTGGAAGGGGGCAAACCCTAGGCTCAGATGGGCCTAAGGCCCACCTAGTGGTGCGCCTCCCTCTCTCCCCCCTTGGCCGCCCCCCTTAGATGGAATCTAGGGCTGGCCGCCACCCCTAGGGGTGGAAACCTAGGTGGGGGCGCAGCCCCTCCCCTCCCCCTATATATACTTGAGGTTTTGGGCTGCCATAGACGTGATTCAATCTCCTTCTTGGCGCAGCCCTACCCCTCTCCCTCCTCGTCTCTTGCGGTTCTTGGCGAAGCCCTGCTGGAGTACCACGCTCCTCCACCACCACCACGCCGTTGTGCTGCTGCTGGATGGAGTCTTCCCCAACCTCTCCTTCTCCCCTTGCTGGATCAAGGCGTAGGAGATGTCACCGGGCTGTACGTGTGTTGAACACGGAGGTGCCGTCCGTTCGGCACTAGGATCATCGGTGATCTAGATCACGACGAGTATGACTCCATCAACCCCGTTCACTTGAACGCTTCCGCTTAGTGATCTACAAGGGTATGTAGATGCACTCTCCTTCCCCTCGTTGCTAGATTACTCCATAGATTGGTCTTGGTGATGCGTAGAAAATTTTGAATTTCTGCTACGTTCCCCAACATCTCATACATCACATATATCATTCATCACATCCCTTGGCCATATCACATCACAAGGCATATGCTGCAAAAACAAGTTAGACGTCCTCTAATTGTTGTTGCAAGTTTTTACGTGGCTGCTATAGGTTTCTAGCAAGAACGTTTCTTACCTACGCGAAAACCACAACGTGATATGCCAATTTCTATTTACCCTTCATAAGGACCCTTTTCATCGAATCCGATCCGACTAAAGTGGGAGAGACAGACACCCGGTAGCCACCTTATGCAACTAGTGCATGTCAGTCGGTGGAACCAGTCTCACGTAAGAGTAGGTGTAAGGTCGGTCCGGGCCGCTTCATCCCACGATGCCGCCGAATCAAGATAAGACTAGTAACGGCAAGCAAATTGACAAAATCGACGCCCACAACAACTTGTGTTCTCGTGCATAGAAACTACGCATAGACCTAGCTCATGATGCCACTTTTGGGGAACGTAGCAGAAATTCAAAATTTTCTACGCATCACCAAGATCAATCTATGGAGTAATCTAGCAACGAGGGGAAGGAGAGTGCATCTACATACCCTTGTAGATCTCTAAGCGGAAGCGTTCAAGTGAACGGGGTTGATGGAGTCGTACTCGTCGTGATCCAAATCACCGATGATCCTAGTGCCGAACGGACGGCACATCCGTGTTCAACACACGTACAGCCCGGTGACGTCTCCTACGCCTTGATCCAGCAAGGGGAGAAGGAGAGGTTGGGGAAGACTCCATCCAGCAGCAGCACGACGGCGTGGTGGTGGTGGAGGAGCGTGGCAATCCTGCAGGGCTTCGCCAAGCACCGTGGGAGAGGAGGAGGGAGAGAGGCAGGGCTGCGCCATGGAGAGGTCAAAACTCATGTGTTGGCAGCCCCAAAGTCCTCAAGTATATATAGGGGAGAGGGAGGGGGGTGCGCCCCCTTTAGGGTTTCCACCCCAAGGGGTGCGGCAGCCCCAAACCCATCTAGGGTGGCGGCCAAGGGGGGAGAGGGGGAAACTTGCCCCCCAAGCTAGGTGGAGGCGCCCCCTCCCCAAACCCTAGGCGCCTTGGGCCCTTGTGGGGGGCGCACCAGCCCACCTGGGGCTGGTCCCCTCCCACACTTGGCCCATGCAGCCCTCCGGGGCTGGTGGCCCCACTTGGTGGACCACCGGGACCCTCCCGGTGGTCCCGGTACATTACCGATAAAACCCAAAACTTTTCTGGCGACCAAAACAGGACTTCCCATATATAAATCTTTACCTCCGGACCATTCCGGAACTCCTCGTGACGTCCGGGATCTCATCCTAGACTCCGAACAACATTCGGTAACCACGTATATCTATTCCCTATAACCCTAGCGTCATCGAACCTTAAGTGTGTAGACCCTACGGGTTCGGGAACCATGCAGACATGACCGAGACAACTCTCCGGCCAATAAACAACAGCAGGATCTGGATTACCCATGTTGGCTCCCACATGTTCCACGATGATCTCATCGGATGAACCACAATGTCAAGGATTCAATCAATCCCGTATACAATTCCCTTTGTCTAGCGGTACGATACTTGCCCGAGATTCGATCGTCGGTATCCCGATACCTTGTTCAATCTCGTTACCGGCAAGTCTCTTTACTCATCCATAACACATCATCCCGTGATCAACTCCTTGATCACATTGTGCACATTATCATGATGTCCTACCGAGTGGGCCCAGAGATACCTCTCCGTTTACACGGAGTGACAAATCCCAGTCTCGATTCGTGCCAACCCAAACAGACACTTTCGGAGATACCTGTAGTGAACCTTTATAGCCACCCAGTTATGTTGTGACGTTTGGTACACCCAAAGCATTCCTACGGTATCCGGGAGTTGCACAATCTCATGGTCTAAGGAAATGATACTTGACATTAGAAAAGCTTTAGCATACGAACTACACGATCTTTGTGCTAGGCTTAGGATTGGGTCTTGTCCATCACATCATTCTCCTAATGATGCGATCCCGTTATCAACGACATCCAATGTCCATGGTCAGGAAACCGTAACCATCTATTGATCAACGAGCTAGTCAACTAGAGGCTTACTAGGGACATGGTGTTGTCTATGTATCCACACATGTATCTGAGTTTCCTATCAATACAATTCTAGCATGGATAATAAACGATTATCATGAACAATGAAATATAATATAATAATAACTAATTTATTATTGCCTCTAGGGCATATTTCCAACACGGCTACCCCTAAAAAAGATGCCTCTCAGCTTTGCATGTTCGTTCTTCTCCACAAAATATTAAAAAAAAGTTGCCCTAGAAATAGAAAATGTGAAAAACAAATTGAAAAAAACATATGTTATGCGACTGCAGAAAAAGGTAAAACTTTAATTAATCAAGAGAAAAAAATGTTGATTTATATATTGCATCTATCTTGACATAGGATGGACCCAGACCGCGCACCAGCCACCAATTTCCCTCACTTCTAATGACACACAGGGCCCACCCATGACTCCATCATCTTCATCCCCGTTTGGGACGAGTCGCGTGTGAAATCTTCTCATTATCCACACGATCTCCAGCCATCTTACGCGCGTCAAATCTACCTACCATGTCTCACCTCCTCGCACGAACCCTAACCCTAGGCCGCTCGGCCGCTCTAGGGTCCTCATTGCACCCCTACCGGCTACCGCGCCCTCTCGGACAAGGTGGAGCTGATAGAGATCAACCTGTCCGAGGAATCCGCTGAAGGAAATATGCCCTAGAGGCAATAATAAAGTTATTATTTATTTCCTTATATCATGATAAATGTTTATTATTCATGCTAGAATTTTATTATCCGGAAACATAATACTTGTGTGAATACATAGACAAACTAAAATGTCACTAGTGTGCCTCTACTTGACAAGCTCGTTAATCAAAGATGGTTATGTTTCCTAACCATATACATGTGTTCTCATTTGATTAAACGGGATCACATCATTAGGAGAATGATGTGATTGACATGACCCATCCATTAGCTTAGCACCCGATCGTTTAGTATGTTGCTATTACTTTCTTCATGACTTATACATGTTCCTATGACTATGAGATTATGCAACTCCCGTTTGGCGGAGGAACACTTTGTGTGCTACCAAACGTCACAACGTAACTGGGTGATTATAAAGGAGCTCTACAGGTGTCTCCAAAGGTACATGTTGGGTTGGCGTATTTCGAGATTAGGATTTGTCACTCCGATTGTCGGAGAGGTATCTCTGGGCCCTCTCGGTAATGCACATCACATAAGCCTTGCAAACATTGCAACTAATGAATTAGTTGTGAGATGATGTATTACGAAACGAGTAAAGAGACTTGCCGGTAACGAGATTGAACTAGGTATTGAGATACCGACGATCGAATCTCCGGCAAGTAACATACCGATGACAAAGGGAACAAAGTATGTTGTTATGCGGTCTGACCGATAAAAGATCTTCGTAGAATATGTGGGAGCCAATATGAGCATCCAGGTTCCGCTATTGGTTATTGACCGGAGACATGTCTCGGTCATGTCTACATTGTTCTCGAACCCGTAGGGTCCGCACGCTTAACGTTACGATGACAGTTTCTGTTGGAAATATGCCCTAGAGGCAATAATAAAAGGATTATTATTATATTTCCTTGCTCATGATAATTGTCTTTTATTCATGCTATAATTGTGTTATCCGGAAATCATAATACATGTGTGAATACTTAGACACCAACATGTCCCTAGTAAGCCTCTAGTTGACTAGCTCGTTGATCAACAGATAGTCATGGTTTCCTGACTATGGACATTGGATGTCATTGATAACGAGATCACATCATTAGGAGAATGATGTGATGGACAAGACCCAATCCTAAACATAGCACAAGATCGTATAGTTCGTTTGCTAGAGTTTTCCAATGTCAAGTATCTTTTCCTTAGACCATGAGATCGTGTAACTCCCGGATACCGTAGGAGTGCTTTGGGTGTACCAAATGTCACAACGTAACTAGGTGACCATAAAGGTATACTACGGGTATCTCTGAAAGTGTCTGTTGGGTTGACACGGATCAAGACTGGGATTTGTCACTCCGTATGACGGAGAGGTATCTCTGGGCCCACTCGGTAATGCATCATCACAATGAGCTCAAAGTGACCAAGTGTCTGGTCACGGGATCATGCATACGGTACGAGTAAAGTGACTTGCCGGTAACGAGATTGAACGAGGTATTGGGATACCGACGATCGAATCTCGGGCAAGTAACGTACCGATTGACAAAGGGAATTGTATACGGGGTTGCTTGAATCCTCGACATCGTGGTTCATCCGATGAGATCATCGAGGAGCATGTGGGAGCCAACATGGGTATCCAGATCCCGCTGTTGGTTATTGACCGGAGAGCGTCTCGGTCATGTCTACATGTCTCCCGAACCCGTAGGGTCTACACACTTAAGGTTCGGTGACGCTAGGGTTGTAGATATGTATATGCAGTAACCGAATGTTGTTCGGAGTCCCGGATGAGATCCCGGACGTCACGAGGAGTTCCGAATGGTCCGGAGGTAAAGAATTATATATAGGAAGTGCTATTTCGGCCATCGGGACAAGTTTCGGGGTCACCGGTATTGTACCGGACCACCGGAAGGGTCCCGAGTCCACCTGGGTGCCACCTCCCGGGACGGCCACATCTGTAGGGGGTGCGCATGAACCATTTGTAGGTGGAAACCGCCCCTTTGTCGTTGCGCCCCCCTAAGATTCCCACCCTTTTCGCGTCCTAGGGTTTTGGAGAAAACCCTAGGGTGCGGCGGGGGATGGTTCTCTACGCAAAATAAACTCTCCACCTTGCCTTGTGGGCACTCTACCCCCTTGCCGCCGCCCCCCCTAGGAATTGCATCTCCGTTTAGCCAGCGCCCCCCCCTAGGCCCCTATTATACGTTTTGGGAGGAAGGGCCCAGCGATTATTTCCACGCCTCCTCCCCTCATCGCTACCCCCTCTCTCCCTCCTCCAGAGTGCTTGGCGAAGCCCGCCGGCAACCTATACTCAACTGCAGTACCACCACCACCACCACGCCGTCGTGCTGCTGCTGGAGCCATCTTCCTCAACCTCTCCTTCCTCCTTGCTGGATCAAGAAGAAGGAGACGTCACGCTGACCGTACGTGTGTTGAACGCGGAGGTGCCGTCCGTTCGGCGTAGGATCTCCGGTGATTTGGATCACGTGAGTACGCCTTCCTCATCCCCGTTCTTTGAACGCTTCCGCGCGTGATCTACAAAGGTATGTAGATGCAATCCGATCACTCGTTGCTAGATGAACTCATAGATGGATCTTGGTGAAACCGTAGAATTTTTTTTGTTTTCTGCAACGTTCCCCAACAGTGGCATCATGAGCTAGGTCTATGCGTAGTTCCTTTTGCACGAGTAGAACACAATTTGTTGTGGGCGTTGATGTTGTCAACTTTCTTGCCGCTACTAGTCTTATTTGCTTCAACGGTATTGTGGGATGAAGCGGCCCGGACCAACCTTACACGTACGCTTACGTGAGACCGGTTCCACCGACTAAGCATGCACTAGTTGCATAAGGTGGCTGGCGGGTGTCTGTCTCTCCCACTTTAGTTGGAGCGGATTCGATGAAAAGGGTCCTTATGAAGGGTAAATAGAAAGTTGACAAATCACGTTGTGGCTTTCACGTAGGTAAGAAAACGTTCTTGCTAGAAACCTATCAGCCACGTAAAACTTGCAACAACAATTAGAGGACGTCTAACTTGTTTTTGCAGCAAGTGTTTTGTGATGTGATATGGCCAAAGGATGTGATGAATGATATATATGTGATGTATGAGATCATGTTCTTTGTAATAGGAATCACGACTTGCATGTCGATGAGTATGACAACCGGCAGGAGCCATAGGAGTTGTCTTTATTTTTTGTATGACCTGCGTGTCATTGAGAAACGCCATGTAAATTACTTTACTTTATTGCTAAACGTGTTAGCCATAGTAGTAGAAGTAATAGTTGGCGAGCAACTTCATGGAGACATGATGATGGAGATCATGGTGTCATGCCGGTGACAAGATGATCATGGAGCCCCAAGATGGAGATCAAAGGAGCTATGTGATATTGGCCATATCATGTCACTATTATTATTGATTGCATGTGATGTTTATCATGTTTTGTCATCTTGTTTACTTAGAACGATGGTAGTAAATAAGATGATCCCTCATAATAATTTCAAGAAAGTGTTCCCCCTAACTGTGCACCGTTGCCAAGGTTCGTTGTTTTCGAAGCACCACGTGATGATCGGGTGTGATAGATTACGTTCACATACAACGGGTGTAAGACAGATTTACACGCAAACACTTAGGTTGACTTGACGAGCCTAGCATGTACAGACATGGCCTCGGAACACAGAACCGAAAGGTCGAGCATGAGTCGTATAGAAGATACGATCAACATGAAGATGTTCACCGATGTTGACTAGTCCGTCTCACGTGATGATCGGACACGGCCTAGTTGACTCGGATCATGTTATCACTTAGATGACTAGAGGGATGTCTATCTGAGTGGGAGTTCATTGAATAATATTGATTATTGAACTTAATTTATCATGACTTAGTCCTGGTAGTATTAGCATATCTATGTTGTAGATCAATGCCGACGTTGCTCCCCTGTTTTAATTTTGAACTTTCAAACCGGTCCTTACGGAAGAAAGCTGAGCTGAAAGTGATCTCAGGCAACGAGCGGACGGGCCGGAACCTGGGAGCATTACTCACTCATATGCCGTCGAAAGAATTAAATAGGTCGACAAGCACCGCTAGTGCCACTCTCTCACTGGGCAGAAATTCAAAGACATTAGGAACTTGCTGGGGCGCAGACACGACTGCCGATTGAACCATACTCTCTGCCTAGTGTCATGATGGACGCTACAGGCTTAAAACCGGCGCTCTCCAAAAGCATGTGAAGACTATCTAGCAACGTAACGCAGAGGAAAATGGGCACAGCTCCTAGTGAAACGACTGCCGACCCAGAACTAACCAAATCTATAACAAGAAAAACCCCCGACCAAAAAGTAAACGGCCACATCTAATAGCTCCTTCGCTTTTAATTTGTTAAGATGCAAAGAAGAAAGATGGGTAATTGAAATATTGCTGTTAAAATTGAAAGCAGCTATTTCTTTTAAAATCGAATAGGCTTTTAGGAGATCGTCGACATTAAAAGCTTGGTTTCTGATTTGCCTGAAAAAAATTTAATCTGATTCAATTGGAAACATGCAAAGATAGTGAACTTACCTTAAATATCTAACTGAAGTTATTTACCTCCAAGGTACCATGAGCTAAAGCCTACAAGATCGATCTCTCTTCCTGAAACCTAGCTAAGATTATTATGAATTAAATAAGCTCTTAAGCAACAATTATGACTCCATGAAAAAAAATAAATAGATAAAAAAGAAATGTAGCATGTTTGCCAAGCAATTGGTGAGGAGAATGAAACTAATGATGATACGTTACTTATTGCGAACCTACTCGCAAAAATATATAGACGTTTTTAAATTTGTGGAATAAAATGAAATTATACAAACTTTTAATTGCACCTGAATTGAATTTATGATAATCTATAAAGATATTCTAGTGCGTATCGGAAAAAGGAATCCAGCAAGGAGGCTTAAGCCAAAAAAGAAAAAGGAAAAGGCTAACTTATTATGGCAAAGAACTCACTTAATTCGAGAAGAATAATAAAACATCCTACGGCAAAGTAGACAAAGGATGATTATGGATTAAATTATTCATTTCAATGTACATCTGAAAAGATCTAGCTAATTAAAAAGGTTGCATGCAAAAGAATAGCAGAAAGCACAACCGAAAGCAGAAAAAGTAAAGATGATATTTTGGTGCGACTAAGATGGAGAGACATGAACTTATGCAAGTATTGCGGGCGCTGGGGATGTGTGTGGTGGGTGAGTAACGAGAGCTAATAAAGTAAAGATGTGTTTATCTTATCTGATGAGCGGAGCTGCTCATGCCCGGGTCATAATTCAATAGTCTCCGACAATTCTCAGCTGTAAGATGGAGGAAAAGTTCTGTCAGTGAGCACATACTCACATGTCTGGGTTACATAACCGTTTGACTCAGCTGGAGTTAATCTCCCGGATGACTGCGGTCATTGACAGAATCCTTCAGTCGCTTCCACCAAGCTACAAGAGCTTTGTGATGAACTTCAATATGCAGGGGATGGAAAAGACCATTCCTGAAGTATTTGCAATGCTGAAATCAGCAGAGGTAGAAGTCAAAAAGGAACATCAAGTGTTGATGGTGAATAAAACCACTAAGTTCAAGAAAGGCAAGGGTAAGAAACCTTCAAGAAGGACGGCAAGGGAGTTGCCGCGCCCGGCAAGCAAAGCTGCCGGGAAGAAGCCAAAGAATGGACCCAAGCCCGAGACTGAGTGCTTTTATTGCAAGGAAGTGGTCACTGGAAGCGGAACTGCCCCAAATACTTAGCGGACAAGAAGGCCGGCAAAACAAAGGTATATGTGATATACATGTAATTGATGTGTACCTTACCAGTACTCGTAGTAGCTCCTGGGTATTTGATACCGGTGCGGTTGCTCACATTTGTAACTCAAAACAGGAGCTGCGGAATAAGCGGAGACTGGAAGGACGAGGTGACGATGCGCGTCGAGGAATGGTTCCAAGGTCGATGTGATCGCCGTCGGCACGCTACCTCTACATTTACCTACGGGATTAGTTTTAAACCTCAATAATTGTTATTTAGTGCCAGCTTTGAGCATGAACATTGTATCAGGATCTCGTTTAATTCGAAGATGGCTACTCATTTAAATCCGAGAATAATGATTGTTCTATTTATATGAGAGATATGTTTATGGTCATGCTCCTGTGAATGGTTTATTCTTAATGAATCTCGAGCGAATGCTACACATATTCATAGTGTGAATACCAAAAAGATGTAAGGTTGATAATGATAGTCCCACATACTTGTGGCACTGCCGCCTTGGTCACATAGGTGTCAAACGCATGAAGAAGCTCCATGCAGATGGACTTTTAGAGTCTCTTGATTACGAATCATTTGACACGTGCGAACCATGCCTCATGGGTAAAATGACCAAGACTCCGTTCTCAGGAACAATGGAGCGAGCAACCAACTTATTGGAAATCATACATACTGATGTGTGCGGTCCAATGAGTGTTGAGGCTCGCTGGCTATCGTTATGTTCTCACCCTCACTGATGACTTGAGTAGATATGGGTATGTCTACTTAATGAAACACAAGTCTGAGACCTTTGAAAAGTTCAAGGAATTTCAGAGTGAGGTTGAGAATCAACGTGACAGGAAAATCAAGTTCTTACGATCAGATCGTGGAGGAGAATACTTGAGTCACGAATTTGGCACACACTTAAGAAAATGTGGAATAGTTTCACAACTCACGCCGCCTGGAACACCTCAGCGTAATGGTGTGTCTGAACGTCGTAATCGCACTGGATATGGTGCGATCTATGATGTCTCTTACCGATTTACCGCTATCATTTTGGGGCTATGCTTTAGAGACTGCCGCATTCACTTTAAATAGGGCTCCGTCGAAATCCGTTGAGACGACACCGTATGAATTATGGTTTGGGAAGAAACCTAAGCTGTCGTTTCTAAAAGTTTGGGGATGCGATGCTTATGTCAAGAAACTTCAACCTGAAAAGCTCGAACCCAAGTCGGAAAATGCGTCTTCATAGGATACCCTAAAGAAACTATTGGGTATACCTTCTACCTCAGATCCGAAGGCAAGATCTTTGTTGCCAAGAATGGATCCTTTCTAGAGAAAGAGTTTCTCTCGAAAGAAGTAAGTGGGAGGAAAGTAGAACTTGATGAAGTATTACCTCTTGAACCGGAAAGTGGCGCAACGAAAATGTTCCTGAGGTGCCTGCACCGACTAGAGAGGAAGTTAATGATGATGATCATGAAACTTCAGATCAAGTTGCTACTGAATCGAAGGTCCACAAGGACACGTTCCGCACCAGAGTGGTACGGCAACCCTGTCTTGGAAATCATGTTGTTAGACAACGGTGAACCTTCGAACTATGAAGAAGCGATGGCGGGCCCGGATTCCGACAAATGGCTAGAAGCCATGAAATCCGAGATAGGATCCATGTATGAAAACGAAGTATGGACTTTGACTGACTTGCCCGTTGAACGGCGAGCCATAGAAAATAAATGGATCTTTAAGAAGAAGACAGACGCGGATGGTAATGTGACCATCTATAAAGCTCGGCTTGTCGCTAAGGGTTATCGACAAGTTCAAGGGGTTGACTACGATGAGACTTTCTCACCAGTAGCGAAGCTGAAAGTCCGTCCGAATCATGTTAGCAATTGCCGCATTCTATGATTATGAGATATGGCAAATGGACGTCAAAACGGCATTCCTTAATGGTTTCCTTAAGGAAGAATTGTATATGATGCAGCCGGAAGGTTTTGTCGATCCTAAGAATGCTGACAAGGTGTGCAAGCTCCAACGCTCGATTTATGGGCTGGTGCAAGCATCTCGGAGTTGGAACATTCGCTTTGATGAGATGATCAAAGCGTTTGGGTTTATGCAGACTTATGGAGAAGCCCGCGTTTACAAGAAAGTGAGTGGGAGCTCTGTAGCATTTCTCATATTATATGTAGATGAAATACTTTTGATGGGAAATGATATAGAGCTTTTGGACAGCATTAAGGCCTACTTGAATAAGAGTTTTTCAATGAAGGACCTTGGAGAATCTGCTTATATATTGGGCATCAAGATCTATAGAGATAGATCAAGACGCCTCTAGGTCTTTCACAAAGCACATACCTTGATAAGATATTGAAGAAGTTCAATATGGATCAGTCTAAGAAGGGGTTCTTGCCTGTGTTGCAAGGTGTGAAATTGAGCTCAGCTCAATGTCCGACCACGGCAGAAGATATAGAAGAGATGAGTGTCATCCCCTATGCCTCAGCCATAGGTTCTATTATGTATGCCATGCTGTGTACCAAACCTGATGTAAACCTTGCCGTAAGTTTGGTAGGAAGGTACCAAAGTAATCCCGGCAAGGAACACTGGACAGCGGTCAAGAATATCCTGAAGTACCTGAAAAGGACTAAGGAAATGTTTCTCGTTTATGGAGGTGACGAAGAGCTCGTCATAAAAGGTTACATCGACGCTAGCTTCGACATAGATCTGGATGACTCTAAGTCACAAACCGGATACGTGTATATTTTGAATGGTGGGGCAGTAAGCTGGTGCAGTTGCAAGCAGAGCGTCGTGGCGGGATCTACATGTGAAGCGGAGTACATGGCAGCCTCGGAGGCAGCGCATGAAGCAATTTGGGTGAAGGAGTTCATCACCGACCTAGGAGTCATACCCAATGCGTCGGGGCCGATCAAACTCTTCTGTGACAACACTGGAGCTATTGCACTTGCCAAGGAGGCCAGGTTTCACAAGAAGACAAGGCACATCAAGCGTCGCTTCAACTCCATTCGTGAAAATGTTCAAGATGGAGACATAGATATTTGTAAAGTACATACGGACCTGAATGTAGCAGATCCGTTGACTAAACCTCTCCCTAGAGCAAAACATGATCAACACCAGAATTCCATGGGTGTTCGATTCATCACAATGTAACTAGATTATTGACTCTAGTGCAAGTGGGAGACTGTTGGAAATATGCCCTAGAGGAAATAATAAAAGGATTATTATTATATTTCCTTGTTCATGATAATTGTCTTTTATTCATGCTATAATTGTGTTATCCGGAAATCGTAATACATGTGTGAATACTTAGACACCAACATGTCCCTAGTAAGCCTCTAGTTGACTAGCTCGTTGATCAACAGATAGTCATGGTTTCCTGACTATGGACATTGGATGTCATTGATAACGAGATCACATCATTAGGAGAATGATGTGATGGACAAGACCCAATCCTAAACATAGCACAAGATCGTATAGTTCGTTTGCTAGAGTTTTCCAATGTCAAGTATCTTTTCCTTAGACCATGAGATCGTGTAACTCCCGGATACCGTAGGAGTGCTTTGGGTGTACCAAACGTCACAGCGTAACTAGGTGACCATAAAGGTATACTACGGGTATCTCCGAAAGTGTCTGTTGGGTTGACACGGATCAAGACTGGGATTTGTCACTCCGTATGATGGAGAGGTATCTCTGGGCCCACTCGGTAATGCATCATCACAATGAGCTCAAAGTGACCAAGTGTCTGGTCACGGGATCATGCATTGCGGTACGAGTAAAGTGACTTGCCGGTAATGAGATTGAACGAGGTATTGGGATACCGACGATCGAATCTCGGGCAAGTAACGTACCGGTTGACAAAGGGAATTGTATACGGGGTTGCTTGAATCCTCGACATCGTGGTTCATCCGATGAGATCATCGAGGAGCATGTGGGAGCCAACATGGGTATCCAGATCCCGCTGTTGGTTATTGACCGGAGAGTCATCTCGGTCATGTCTACATGTCTCCCGAACCCGTAGGGTCTACACACTTAAGGTTCGGTGACGCTAGGGTTGTAGAGATATGCATATGCAGTAATACGAAAGTTGTTCGGAGTCCCGGATGAGATCCCGGACGTCACGAGGAGTTCCGGAATGGTCCGAAGGTAAAGAATTATATATAGGAAGTGAGGTTTCGGCCATCGGGAAAGATTCGGGGGTCACCGGTATTGTACCGGGACCACCGGATGGGTCCCGGGGGTCCACCGAGTGGGGCCACCCATCCCGGAGGGCCCCATGGGCTGAAGTGGGGAGGGGAACCAGCCCATAGTGGGCTGGTGCGCCCCCAAGGCCCACCCCTTGCGCCTAGGGTTGAAACCCTAGGGTGGGGGGCTCCCCACTTGCCTTGGGGGGCACTCTACCCCCTTGGCCGCCGCCCCCCCTAGGAGATTGCATCTCCTAGGGCCGGCTCCCCCCCTAGGCCCCCTATATATAGTGGGGGGGAGGAAGGGCTTCACACCCACGCCTTTGGTGCCTCCCTCTCCCTCTCCAACACCTCCTCCTCCTCCATAGAGCTTGGTGAAGCCCTGCCGGAGTACTGCAGCTCCACCACCACCACGCCGTCGTGCTGCTGCTAGAGCCATCTTCCTCAACCTCTCCTTCCCCCTTGCTGGATCAAGAAGGAGGAGATGTCACGCTGACCGTACGTGTGTTGAACACGGAGGTGCCGTCCGTTCGGCGCTAGGATCTCCGATGATATGGATCACGTCGAGTACGACTTCCTCATCCCCGTTCTTTGAACGCTTCCGCGCGTGATCTACAAAGGTATGTAGATGCAATCCGATCACTCGTTGCTAGATGAACTCATAGATGGATCTTGGTGAAACCGTAGAATTTTTTTTGTTTTCTGCAACGTTCCCCAACAGTTTCATTATGAGTTTATATATTTTGATGTACTGAAGTTTGTTCGGAGTCCCGGATGTGATCACAAACATGACGAGGAGTCTCTAAATGGTCGAGACATAAAGATTGATATATTGGACGGCTATAGTCGGACACCGGAAGTGTTCCGGGTGATTTCGGAGAAAATCGGAGTGCTAGAGGGTTACCGAAACCCCCTCGGGAGAAGTAATGGGCATTATGGGCCCTAGTGGAGAGAGAGAGGGGCGGCCAGGGTGGGCCGCGCGCCCCCTCCCCCTCTGGTCCAAATTGGACTAGGAGATGGGGGGGCGGCGCCCCCCTTTCCTTCTCCCTCTCCCCCTTCCTTTCCCCCTCCTAGTAGGAGTAGGAAAGAAGGGAGTCCTACTCCTACTAGGAGGAGGACTCCTCCTCCTTGGCGCGACCAAGGGCCGGCCGACCTCCCCCCTTGCTCCTTTATATACGGGGCAGGGGGGCACCTCTAGACACACAAGTTGATCTTCAAGATCGTTCTCTTAGCCGTGTGCGGTGCCCCCCTCCATCATAGTCCTCGATAATATTGTAGTGGTGCTTAGGCGAAGCCCTACGACAGTAGAACATCAAGACCGTCACCACGCCATCGTGCTGACGGAACTCTTCCCCGACACTTTGCTGGATCGGAGTCCGGGGATCGTCATCGAGCTGAACGTGTGCTAGAACTCGGAGGTGCCGTAGTTTCGGTGCTTGATCGGTCGGGCCGTGAAGACGTACGACTACATCAACCGCGTTGTCATAATGCTTCCGCTGTCGGTCTACGAGGGTACGTAGACTACACTCCCCCCTCTCGTTGCTATGCATCACCACGATCTTGCGTGTGCGTAGGAAATTTTTTGAAATTACTACGTTCCCCAACATCCGCCTCCTCCACCTGGTTCAACCACGTTCCCCTCTGCATTCGGTTCTGCCTCTTCCTTCTCCTCTCCACGACATAGTGACAAACCTAGAATCCTTGCACTGGGGTGTTAAATAGTGCAATTTGATCTAAATATCATCACAATTCTATAAAATACTTGTTGACGCTCAAAATTGGAACAGTCATAAAATTAGCATAGGTTATATCAAGAACAATTCAAACTTATGATTGGAAGTCACCTTGGAATGTCTCTCTTCGAGAAGATCAAGATGGATATCAAGATAGTCTAAAACGGAGCTCGGACTCAAAAGTTATGACAAGTTCAGAGATGCTCATGTTGACACCAGAGTAAAGAAAGGCATAAAACTCAATCAAGATGGCCTCTGGTGGAATCTGTTTCAACATGAAAGTTGTGCGTCTCGTCGAAACGATTGATTTTGATATAAAAATCGTCTTAATCCGAGTTCGTATGCAACCTGTGGAGGCAAAACAAGGTCAGAAACAAAAGCTGCAGAGTCATTTCGGACCGACCGAGTTGATTTGATCGGTGAGACCGAGTTTGTCCGAAAATTTACTAGAGAGTTGGCAATGTTGACTCGGTAGGACCGAAGCAAACTAATCGGTAAGACCGAGATTGATCCAGAAAGTTACAGAAAGTTGACCACGTTCACTCGGTGGGACCGAAGCAAACCAATCGGTGAGACCAAGATTGATCCGGAAATTGCCAAAGATTCCTATCCGAGTTAGGTTAGGGTTTTTGATGTTTTGGACGGAATTTTTAGTCATTTTCTTGTACGGGAAGTCCAGCCGCCTCTTATATATGTTGGGGGTGACGGCCGATTGAAACAACACACAATCGAACAAATCTATCTACATCTTTTACCTTTACTTTTCCTTCTCCCTTGTTCTTCTTCTTCCTCGTTCTTCGTTCGTTCTTCTTCATTGTAGGGCGGCGATCCTCGAGGCCCTAGGGGCGGGCAAACCGACCTAGGGCAGCCCATAGCCGCCGCACGTCCAGACGGGGTCCCTCCCGGGCGTGTGGGATTTCGGGTCCTCAAAAGCGCCCGCCGGATTGTCTTGCGTACCGCGCTTTCGGCAGGTCTCCTTCGACGTGAGCTGCGGTGCATCACCCCCGGCGTCGAGGGTACATGGTGACATGTTCGTGTGCGAACACACTTTTTTGACGTGACTTTTTGGCGACTCCGCTGGGGACCAAACTTTGAACGGTCTCCGGCCCGTTCTTGCTACGAAGAGATCGTCATCTAGGGTTTGCAATCTACAAAGGTAATATGAATACCCAATTCCCTACTGTAGATGCAAATAATTCATATGGTGTTACTAGATCGTTTAATGATTATACTGTATCGGCCAGCCCTAGTTTTTTCAATAATGCATCTAATTACGTGCATAGGCCGATTCAAAGTAATTTACATGTTTCAACTTCTTATGATACTAGTAACATGCAACATATGTATCCCAACTCCCATGCATCGGCAACCCCACAAATTTATATGCCGATGAATAACATGATGAGTTCGGTTAATCAAGTTGAGACACCCTATGTAGGAACTTCCAATGGTATGCAACAAAGTGTTTCAAGTTTTTATTCATCGGCAAATAACTTGCAGTATGTTAATCCAAACTTGCCGGTGGATAGGGGAGTTGGCCATGTTACTACTAGTTATTTGGCCTATTACCCTCAAACATCATATGCTACATCTAATGCTACTAATTTTTTGGCACCATACGCAACTGTTGATGTCCATAATTCGGCTCCGCACCTTCATGGTCATGGCCGAATAAGTGAAACTTCTGCAGGAGCACAAATGCCTTCACCTACTACCGTGGCATATCATGTACCCCCTACACAATTACAGAATTTCGGCAACATCTTATTGCTGAAAGAGTCTAAAAGCATCGGGGGGCAACCATATCCAGACTGGGTGGTTGAGAACAATCTTACATTCTCTTGGTATTTGTGCAACTCCATTCGACAGGAACTAATAGAAGGAGGGAAGCCTCATGATTTTGCTGCAGTAAAAGCTAGAGTTGTGCAAATGATGCAGTCGCCCAGTGTTGTACCATCTAGCGTACCCCCTAAACAATTGCAAAGTTTCGGCACCTCATTGCCGGAAAAGTCTGAAAGTATTGGGGGGCAATCTCATGAGGAGTGGATGGAAATTGAGATGAAAAGGTTCAAAGCTCGCCAAGCTGAGATGTGGGCTAAAATTAGACAAGAGCAAGAAGCCTTGCAAATTCAAAAAGATAAAGATATTGATTCGGGTAACAAAGAAAATCCAGTTATTGAAAAAGCCGAATCAAGTAGTATATATTCTGAGTCCATCAAATCCAAAGAAGCAAGCATTATTGAGAAAGGGCATGGCAAGTGTAGGAAAACAGCGGTGCTTGATTTTTCTGAAGTTAGCGGAACCTACTTCCTGCCCTATGAGTTTCGTGCCGTAGAAATTGACAAGCCTCTAGGACAAGAGCAAGTAGCTGAACAAAGTTCGGCTGACAAGGATCTTCAAAGTAATGTTGCATGGAATCAAGAAAAAGATGATGATAAGGCGTTGGGGAGCCATCCAAAGATAGATCAAGATATTGTTCAAGTCACACCACCATCATGCTCTCCCAACAAATTTGAAAAAGTATGCCTAGCAAGTAATTTTCCTATTTCCAGATTTGGTCGCAACTTCATAGTTGATGCATCTATTAGAAAAAGTCCTCATAAGTAATTTTGAAAGACCAATGAAGAAGGGTTATTTACTTGTTAGCAACAAAATTGTTATTGAGCATATCGGTCAACCCATTGTGCCATTCAGAAAGACCGGTAGCGAAAAATTATTGCAGCCAAGGCTTTCCCCGTTGCTTTATCTAAAGATCATATCTAATTGGGTAGCTTTGCTTATTTCTTACTTGGCTTACACTTGGTCTCAATTGAGACATGTATGTTTTAACTATTTTTGTTTTAGAAATTTAAAGCCAAGGTTAAAATCTTCTGAGCAAACCGATGCCAGTATAGTTTCTTATCCAAAGACATCGGAGGTAGAGTGCAAAACACAATGCATAGCCGAATGGGGTGATGCAAAATCTGAATCATTCATTTGCTTAACTCCAAAGCCGTTCTCACAACAAGATCGGCTAGAGAATAAAAAATTTACCTTCAGTTCAAGCATGTGTGATCAAATATTTGATTTATTGTTGAGAAATAATTATATTAGAATTCTTGACCACCATGTTGAGCCATCTGTCCAGGGACGAATGTATTGTAAGTTGCATGATTCGTCCAAGCATAATTTTGAGGATTGCAAGATGTTTCGTCAAATAGTTAAATCGGCCATTGATAAAGGACGATTAAAATTTGTTGAGACACCAACAGATGACGAGTCTATTCGAATTGGTCCTGATGGCAAAAGGTTTTTGCATCGGCTGCTTCAAGCCGATCCATTTAAAGAGAAGGTAAAAACTACAGGTGATGGGATCAAGCTTTCAGGTAATCAAGTTGTTGAAGAGCATAATGAACATAGTCTTGAGGGCGAGAATTCCATTGAAACTACAATGAAGACGCCAAAGACTGGGGGGCACCAAGCAAATCCAATGATCGACGAAAGCAAATCAAAAGAAAACAAAGGCCGAAATAAGCGCAAGTATAAGAGATCAAAAATCGCCTTTGCTGAACTATTGGATAAATATCAAAAGAAGAGTGATGAGAAGAATGCTTGTCGGCCCAATCCTGGAAAGAAACCAAGATCACCCCCAAGGCGCAAATATGAGGATTGGTATTGGCAAAGTGAGAATTTTAATGCAACATATTCGTATCCTTATTTTAAGCCAGCAATGCCAATGTCGTGGATGCCTCCCTATGCTCATATAGATCCATATCCATCATGGGACAGGTATTATACAAGGGCACATTCTCCATCTTATTTTAGATCATCTCACCAATATTATGCATCTCCAAGAAGATCAACATTTGAACAATCACATGTTAAAGACCGCTTCAGTCATAAGAAATTGGTCCAGAGCTCAAGGAAGAAGAAAGAGGTGGTCAAGCAAGTTTACCGTGTTAAAAGAGATGGTCGTAAGAGTGCAACTTCAGATTTGATCTCAAATGAAAAAGAGCCAATTAATATGTTGACATTGGCTACTAAAGACAATGAGATAAAGCAACCAATTATTGAGAGTCGAAGTGCCAAATCTGAAGAAAAGAAGTTGAGAGTGCACAAGGCCAAAAAGGAATTGCCATTGGTCAAAACAGAATCACAGCCGAGATGCCCACTCGTCTTATCCTATTGGCAAAAGAGGGAACTACAAAAACTTAGTGCACATGAACTTGAAGAAAGGAACATGGCATGGGTTCCCAAAGAAAGTGCTCAAAATAAGAATTATGTGAAAGCATTCATTAAACGACGTGCGCCAAAGATGAAGAAGGAAAAGAGTGAAAACTATGAAGGACCAAGCCGAAGGTTTCAACATCTTCGTTCCACACATTATCCATATTCTTCAACTATGTCATTGATGCCTATGCCATGGAATTCGTCATCAGGTATGATTGGTTACCCTCAATGGACTTATTATAATCCATGGATGCAATATAATTTCTTACATCATGAAAGGGTATTGCCAAATCACTATACATTTGATTAGCTACAAGTTTGTTGCTGATCCAAAGGGCCGAAATACTTGATTTGTCATTTCATTTGTTTATTTCGGCTATATGTGCTTTGAATGAAGTTTACATAGTAATGGACGATATATACTTACCGTCCTAAGAAGATGCAGAATGGACGATGGAGTGTTGACATCGTCCTTAGAACCAACATGGTACAAGTTATTTTTCGGCACGCTAGCTATGCCGAAAAACAATACTCCTCAAATAGCATTAGATTGTTGTACAATTAGTGTCTAGTATATGTTCAAAATTAGATTGCACATTAGAGAGGGTGCCATGGTGGTTCCCTCACCAGATCTTCCACTGCCACAACATCAACAACGTGCTACCATTTGTCGTTCGCCATTGCCAGATGAATCATTGTCTACCACCAATCGCAACCGGCGTGTTGCCACACCGCCTGAGTCGCCTCCTTCACTGAGTTGTTTGTGCCCCGCTCCGTTCATCCCTTGAAACCCCTAATTCTCTAGCGCTGGCGATCACATGTCACTTGCACATGCCGACCTCCCTTGGCGAGGTCAGCTGGCGCGCCATCCCCGTCTATGCCTCGAGCTTTGTGCCCGTGTTCTCCTCCACAAATCATCTCGGAAAGGAAAAAAATTTCCCTAGAAATAACAAATGCAAAAGAAAAATCAGAAGGAAAACTATATGTTTGTGTAACCGTAGAGAAAAATCAAAACTTTAATTAATTAATAAGAGAAATAAAATAGGGAGGTCGTCGGGCACGTCGTCCTCGTCTATGGCCTGAGCTTTGCGCCCTCATTCTCCTCCACAGACCATCTCGGAAAAAACAATTACCTCGGGAATAATAAATGAAAAGAAACAAAATGGAAGGGAAAAATATGTGTTGTGTGACCGTAGAGAAAAAACTTTAATTAATCTATCCCTTAATAATAAAGGACGGATTGACTCCTTGGGTTCACCGTCACAATACGCTTTCTTTCTGTGATTTTACGCTTTCAGTTTTTTCACTTATATTATTTTCACTATCTGAGGTGGTACTATTTATAAGCCTTTTCGTACGTGTACCGAACATGCTAGACTCGTGAACGTGCTAACGTTGGCGTCTGGTGGCATCTGGCCTTTCAAGAATAGAAGACCATGCGTACTCGGGCCGAAACAATGGGCCCGGGCATGCTGGGCCGGCCGACTGCTGCGGCCGACGATACAAACATTGGGGAGCAGACTGCTGCTTCGGAAATTAAGCAAAGAATATGACATGAATAAGAATTGTCCTTAACGAAACAAATGATGGGGAGAGCAATAGCTATTATGCATAATTAGGCCAGCAAGAAAGGAAATAGACATTAATTGCTAATTACATGAGAAATAAAGAAGGAAGGAGAGAGAAAAGAGAGAGGAAGGAAATAGGCGGTAATTATGTGGAGTCTGCAAGAAAAAAAATAGATATTTTTGCATGAGAAATAAAAAAGGAAGGAGAAAGGAAATAGACGGTAATTATTGTGAGCGCCATATTAACCGCATGAGTAATTAACAGGCCGACAATTTGGATTCCTCACATGCATGATATAAGGAAACAAAGATAAATAAAATAGACACTAATTGCATGATAAACAAAGAAGAAAAGAGAAAGAAAAATAAGAGGAAGTAAATAGATGGCAATTACAGATTTTTTTTGAAGGAGGTGCGGATATCAATGGCAGGCGTGTAGTGCCCCATTCATATCTTATGAATAAAACAATGTGGCGTCTTTTGCGTGCTTGATACTCACTAAATTCATGCCATTTTTTTCTTTTGTTGCAACAGAGAGTGTGGCATGTTTTCTTTACACTTATAATTCTTACTAAATTTGAACGTTATATTTGCGCATACAGTCCCCATTAAGTTTATGTCAATTGTTTCATCTATTGTAACCCACATGTATCTATACTATTTTATATATTTATATAAATGGAGGTATAATCTTATTGGCCCTTCCATTTCGTATGTCCATGTCATTTTTCATATTGAGCTAGGCTATTCTACCGATCATCTATCCTGGGCCACTTGGCCTCTGCCCCGTTGGTCCGTGTAGCGTTCCACCAATAGAAAAAAACAATGCCCTGCCAACCTATCCGTGCGACCCGGCCCAACAAATCAAACCTACCATCCCGTCTAGGATATGAGGAAAAAATCGTTGACCTCTAACTCGCAACCTACACTGTTTTTTGTGTTGATCGCATTAGCCCGCAAAAAAGGTGTTGATCGTTTTAACTAAAGTTAAATTTGATGGTTGTTTGTGTTCTTCACGGACTAGTACTAAACTATTACGATGTAAATCCGGATAACACAAACACAACGCGCAAGCATTGGATTATGCAGATGTGGCCGGGATCTCAAACGCGATCGTTCGTTGGTCTTTTCATACAGGCGATGCAATTTTGTATTGGTTCCAAGCTCAGGTGAAACGTTCGCTATGTAGTGAACATCATGACCGACAATGATAATAAAGAAAAGAAGTGGCAACAAGGATGGAGGCATTAGGGGTGATAATTTGTTTCTCCCCTTGCAATGCACGGGTAATTTTGCTAGTTAAAAGAAATAATAAAATGCATCCTTCAGAAATGAGACTTAGAAATTGCATCTCCCTTGACCACGGGTTGGACCCCGCGCGCCAGCCACCGATTCCCTCACTACCGATGACACGCGGGCCCCACGCCCAACCTCCATCGTCTTCGTCTCCGTCCGGGGCGAGTCGCGTGTCAAATCTTCCCATTATCCGCGCGATCCCTAGCCATCTACCACCATGGCTCGCCTCCTCGCGCGAACCCTAACCCTAGGCCGCCCGGCCGCCCCGGGGTCCTCCCTGCAGCCCCACCGCGCCCTCTCAGACAAGGTGGAGCTGATCGAGATCGACCTCTCCGAGGAGTCCGCCTCCTCCACCTCATCGGGCGACTCCGCGGAGGAGCCGATGGGGATGGGGCGCCTGAACGACGCCATCCGCGGCGTCCTGGTGCGGCGGGCCGCTCCGGAGTGGCTCCCCTTCGTGCCCGGGGGGTCGTACTGGGTGCCGCCCATGCGGCGGCCGCTCGGGGTGTCCGATCTCGTCGGCACCGTCGTCTACAACGCGAGGGCCGCCGTCGACGCGGCGGAGATGGCGAGGGCCACCATGGTTAAGGCCGCGATGACCAAGGAGGAGGCCATGTGCTTCACCACGCAGCGGGGATGGCCATCAGAGGCCTATTTCGTCCAAGGTGAGGTCGATGAGACTTGTTTCGATTGCGAAATGATGATGTGTTATGGGTGCATGGTCTTGGAGCTGAGCTGCCGCGTTTAATATGTGCGCGAAGCACGGAAGGGCGCATCTGCCCCTGATATCCGAAATGAATGCTAAAGCCGAAAAAATTTCAGACGCCTACAATGATGTGTTACGATTCTCTGTCCTCTAGCTTGATACTTGACCTTCTGCAGTTATAAATCACGGACCATTTTGCGCTCTAAAACATGTTCTTGGAATTCTGTTTATTCTCCAAGTGAAATCAATCCTAATCAACCATGATAGACTGTGCATATCATTAGCTTTGGGTTAAATTATGCGGTGCCTGATAAGTTGCTCGCCATGGACATTTGATATGTGTTTGGATGATTTAGTTGACGCTAAATAAATTTTCTTTTCTGCTGTACTACTTCCACCAATGTGAGATTTAGTATGGGAGATATGCTACCTGATGAAACATGTAACTATAAGACATTTTAGGAGGTATAGGAAATTATGAGGATTTTTTCATAGTAGATGGCATAGTTTGTGGGATACAGAAAACAACTGATAAATCGTTTTTCTATGTTCTATTTCATGCTTTTGCCTGTACTACTATCTTATTCTGTTTTGTTCGTTCATTAAATTCAACTGCATGGTTATAGTATGATTGCATGCTTTTAAAATGGATAGTGCAGTTAGTGATTGTGATTTTTTTTCTGGTTGCACATCCAAATACGTGTCACTGTGCTGTATTGATAGTGATTATTTTCCTTAGTATTGTTTTTTTAAGATGAGTGCTCCTTTGTTAGCTTATGCAGGGCATGATGATTCTCATAGCTGACTGTACTTTTAATGCAGTTTTAGGTTAATTAGCCTATGCATCTGCATTTCTGCAAGTTATTTGCCTTTGCCTGATGAATCTTAACCACCTAACGGACCTCCTAATCCACAATTAAATACTAGAAATTTTGCCTTTATGGTTGAAGATAATTAATAAATTCAAATTCAACGCACTGTACATAGGTCGGATTATCATGACTTTACAGTGTATGTGGATGCTCTGAGATCCTCCACATCATTGTCATAAGAAAAAGACTGTTTTTTTCATGAGGTAGTCATTTACTTTGATCTTATTGTCTTTCTATTATGTCTTGCAAGTTACTAGTAATCCTAATAGTATAACTAGGCCCAGGAGTGGTGCCCTTAAGTATTAGCACATTCTTCAGTTGGAGGTTTAACAGTCAGTACTTAGTGAGGTTATAACTAGTATGATTGTATGAAAATGAGAATGATTCGCATACGACTTAAATGACTTCATATGTATGACGGTCGTACAACAGAACACCATAACACCCGTGTACACACTATACTAGCTTCCATGCCCATATATACTCACAAACGCTCGTCCTGTTTCTTATGGTTTATTTGTGTTCAGTATATGTAGGTTTTGAACTTTGTTGGTCTGACAAACTCATCCTTTGATCTTTTTCTCTCAAAGAGAAGAGAAAGTCCCAAGAGCTTGATTTTTTTGAAGGAGAAACCTCGACTTTTGGTAGAGTCTCTTGTTGTTTCTATGCAGCATTAAATTATTTTTAAATTGGTGAAACATTGTTGTACTTGATCAAGTAATATTAGTGCCATAATGGTGCTTATATTTTCATTTGTCTAGACAATGGTTTTGAGCAAATCGGTAGACATAGAGAAGGATACCCTAGCGGGCCTTAGAATTTGGACTTGATGTGTGAGCAGGCTTCTTCTTTTCCACTCTACGTAGAGCTTGCTGATATTGGTTTGTCATTGTCATGTGATGCCTGTTGTGTCCTACAACCATCATAAGTGAAATATTGAAACATCAGACATCGTATATATAGTGGCGCCTAAATATAGAAAACCTGGGTTAGTTTAGTTGTCTAGTCATGCATTCGACAACTTGGGAGTTGTTTGATAAACATTGGCTGGTGAGATTATTTGATGCTGTTTTCCACTATGAGAATTATGTAGGGTTATATATGATGGGTCTAGTATACTGTGCTACTGCTCCCTTGAGGCCCAAAATGGTTACAATTGTCTTGTACTCCCTCCGTTCTAAATTACTCGTCGCAGAAATGGATGTATCTAGCATTAAAATGCATCTAGATTCATCTATTCCCACGACAAGTAATTTGGAACGGAGGGAGTACCATATATGATTTGGTGTGTGAGGCTTATGTTGAGTACTGTCTGGTTTTGAGTTAGATTTATGTTTTGGAAGAAGTGATGGAGTGATGGTAGTTTGATTACATTGGTTACAGATTATCCATGAGTCTATGAGTTAGTAGATGCATGTGCATCCAAGACCTTGATTGTTAGATTGGGAGCTTCCCCTTTTGGCTGTGATCTTCATTGTTGTTTGGTAGGCTAATAATTAATTTCTGTTAAAAGGGAAAGTTTGGCATCCAGTGAAGAAGTCAAGGAAAAATGCTAAAACTGATGATGAGGAAAGCTAATTTGTCCTTGCAAGTTTACCTGGGGTAAGTTTGCTCACAATCCTTAGGAAAATATTTTATAGTTACTCTATTGGTCTAACTGTCATTGATATTCTATATATGCCACCATTTGAACTCTAGCCTTTAGGTCTGTCTTGTCTTATTGTTGTCATATTATGCAGCCATCTACACACAATATTATCCTATTTATTTATGCATGATCAGATGATGTTAACATTAATACCCTTTTTGCTGGAAAGACTAAAATAATGCAGTAGCTTACCACATTGCATTTGCGATAGACTAAAGTGGATAACTTGCTGGCTCGGATTATCATCACCTGGAATGTGACTGCTGCCACTTTTGGGAAGTGTTATTACAGATAATGTGGCGTAGGGGCCCTTGCTGATTGACAGTAGATACTTGTTCAGTGTTTACATTAGTCTATCTGAAAACATCTGTCCAGTAATCCAGTGTAAACCTTTAATAGTAGGAGAACATGACTTGTTAGCTAACATTCAGATTGAATACCTACAAAATAGTTTGGTAATGAATCATTTTCGCTGCAACCTGAATGGGCTTTTGTCTTTTCTGAGCTTCATTCAGAAGCAAATCTGAGCCTAAGATGTTATGTTGTGCAGATCCCCAGGTGGACACAGGAAGACTCAGCTCGGAGAAGTAAAACCCTGCTGATGGCTGTACATATAGACGATATAGGTGTCTTAACAGACCCTAGCGACAATAATGAGCCGCCTCATCACCCGTCTCTTGTTCGGTAGGTCATGCGTGCTTAAGATGAACACGATGAATTTGTATTACAACACAGCCTAGTGTCATGTGCTCTTTGACTGCTCTCTGAGCTGAAGTTGTATGATGTACCAACTATTCTTTGTGGATTATTTCTGCTTGTACGGGCACCCGTCGGCCCCTCAGCGTCAGTGGGTAATGTTAATACAGATTTCTGCTTGTACCGAACCTGTTGTGCGTTGCCTCTTGCTGCAGAAATCGACGGTTTTAGTTGGTTGATGATGCCCTGGAGTTTGATCGCAGGCATATTTTGTGTAGGAAAAAGAAAAGACTTTTCCTTTCTGTCATTTCCATGTCGGCCACTCCATATAAATTCTATGGTAATGAATGCTTCTTTTTCTTTACTAAAGTTTGAAGTACTGGTAGATCATATTAGACTAAAGTAACTAGCGCCTTGATCAGGGAGAATATTGGTATAGACAAAGGTATAGTACCGTGTCGGCATCGCTGGTTTTCAGAAGTATCTTTATTCTTTTATTTATGTTGCGACCGTTAGGGGTGATGTTGATGAAATGCATACAATTCCAGGTGATGTTGGTTTTGTGCAATTTTGTTGGTACGATTTGTTCCCGCTTATAGTAGTGGTTGACAGATGAGTGTTATAAATTTCTACATGAGGCGGGTGGCGCGTCGCGTCACTCACCTAAGAGCCCCGGTTGATTTTGACAGGATCGCTTTCACTGCTGTTGGTATCCTGGGAGCACCAAACATACCTCGCTTTCCGTAGCTTGGACGTGATTATATATCCCTCCATGGAATTGTTTGCTTTAAACGTAAGAAGCAGCCGTTTCCTTGAAGAAATGTCATAAGACTCCTTGCATTGCTTTCCGTTCGGTGATCCGAGCGCTACTGCTGAACTGCTCCAATGGCCTGTGTATATACACCGGGACTCACTCCTTGCATGGAGAACTCGTTCGATATGCTGAAAGCCATGAGATTGCGCAAAACTGGTATGAAACGAATGGATTTTTAGGGGACGCAGTTCAAACTTTCAATGGGTCAAGTACTATGCCAAGGTGGGATGGTGGGCGTGTGTGTGAGGTGACACCCGTTGAAAGGTGTCCGCCATGATCGCGGCGCACTCCCGCCTCCGAGCGCTTTCAGACCGACGCAGCGGCAGCAGCACTAGTAGAGTAGATCGGGGGCAGCGGGCGCGGCCCGCCTGAACATGCGTTGGGAAACATCAGGTGCATCTGCCAATCCGTCCCTGAGATCACGGCGCTCCCCCATCCATCCATTATCGCCCTACCGTATCCGTGCTGGTAGCAGCAGTGTGTGACATGACATGGCTTATTGGCTTGGGTACAGGCAAAGTCCCAAGCCAGGGCCATGGCTCCTACAACATCTACATGCATCATGGGGTTTGCTTTCCTTCCGCCATTGGAGGCAGGCAGGCTGGCTAGATAGGTCGCTGGCGCCATGTTCGCCCACAGTGCTCGCGCCTTTTCCTCTTTACCTGTCGCCGGCCCTCCAATCATGCCCGCCCTCAACCGTCCTGCTATTGCTATGCTAGAATGTGAAACGCCCAAAGGATTTCAAATAATCTCGGCCCCCTCCCTCCCTGGACGGGCCATGATTTGGCTCCTGCTTTCTCAAGAAAACTGACTGATAATACAATCAAGTGGGAGTACTTAACGGCCCTAAGCTGTACTGGCAGCACCACACTGACGCGCTTCGAGGCTACACTACACCCGTGTGTCGTTTCCTACTAACTAGTGGTCTGGTCTGTCTGACCGATGCATACGCTGGTCTCCGGTGTTCACAACTTCACATACCCCAATAGATGCACATTTGGCAGAGGTCTACAGCCACGCTTAAACTATCCGTCCGAGCCTGGCTATGGCTATGGGCACTTCACCAACCAAGCTAGCCGGTGACCTAGCAGGAGCCTAAATACAACTCACAAATTTTTCAAGATTTTAAATGTGTCTAGTTGAATACTTAGACTCCATATGCCTATGTAATCAATGTAATCCACCCATCCATCCATCCTACTCCTACTATCTATCTGTCTCTCTCTCTGGGTCGCATGTGCCGGAGACCCTTTTGCCTTGTTTTTGTAGGGGGTAGACAGATAGCCGTCCCATTGAATACTCGCACCTGCAGCTGTTTCGTTTCAGGTAGACTGGCTGGCTGAGCTACCCTTTCCTTCCAACTGACGCTCCGACATTCAGTCTACCAGCAGTTGATATCTTCTCCTTTTCAAAGAGCTTACAAAACATCTCGATTTTTTGCTCCCACCGTACATGCTTTCCCGGTGCTTATTTGCAAATTCCTGGCCAGAAATTGTACTGCGTTTATCTAAGACGGCCACGGGCGAAGAAGAGAAGTGCACATGAACTTGGAAGAAAATTGAACTGGTGAAGTCTGAACATGTGCCTCTCAGTCTCATGCACTATTCCGAGGTCTCAAACCGAATCGACAATCGTCGTCTGGCATTGCTCCCCCCTAATCTCATGATCGATCTCGTCTGTCGTTTTCCCGAGGTACTAGCCATCAAAATACTTGACACTAGCTGGGGAATCACTGCATGTGAGGCTGGCCCCGTGTCCTAAGCTGAATCATGCAGGCTTGTTAGATTAACCGCACCCAACTCTGTTTGTAACCATGGTAGGAGTAGTTTTTATAAAGGACAACTTTGACTCTACCATGTGTCGCACACTGATTGCGCATCATTAACCAAGTGATGTGATGTGATGGTCATAGACTCCATAGATATTCCAGCATATGAATTGTCGGTGCATGATTCAATACTGCTGGACGATGATGAAAACGTGTGATTCCTTTTCAACAACTGTCCACCCCCTAGCATGGCCAGCTACTACATGTGTAAGAATATTCAAAGATATTTAAGGGGAAAAAAGAGCAAATGTTCAGTGTTATTTAAACACATATGAACCACAAAAGGTTTGTTGCTCCTTTTTTTAGAGGAAGTGTGTTGCTCATTTGTTCATGTATGTCTTTTTTTTTGCGAGGATTTGTTCTTGTATGTTTTTCAAATTGACTGTAGCTTCTCGTGTTTCATTGTTTTTCCTCTGAATTCTCTTGTGTAGGGGAGATGTCATTATCACTGTTTGATCCACATAATTAAAGATCAGGCATTTGATTTATCTTTTGTCTTTGAACCACCAAAGGCAAGCTATAAACAAATTCGAGCTCTTTTTGATGGGGTTAAAGAAATGACTTAGTGTCTCACCACTCATTGTAATTAAAAGATGTGAATGCTTCTGGATGATAACTCTGAAGCGGTACACTCAAGGATCTTCTCCCAAAAAATAGATAATCAATTGATGTCAATTCTCTTTCTTTCTTTTTTGGATAGGACGGAGTATCATAACTGAATTAGCTGCCTTAGCAAAAATAGGTTAAACTTCATTTTTAACTTCTATTTATGACATTGTAAACGTTTTTACCTGTTACAATTTTTGCCACATTTTATTCCTAACTATGACATCATGATTGATTCCTATTTTATATTTTTTCTCAAACTAAAAACCTAAATCCACATGTTAAAACAACATGACAGTTGACTGCATGCACAACTCAGTGGCGTACCCGTTACTTGTTAGAGACGTAAAAAAGTATTGTCCAAATCCCTTAAATTTCATCAAATTCCGCAAAACTCCAATAAATAGTGTATTATGCTGCTATTTTTTTCATGGTAATACGCATCTCATTCGTATAATAAAATCAAGGCAAAAGCCACATCGGGGGAGGAACTAAGTAATATTATTCACTGTTGTGTCACCCATGTCGAGGTCAAGTCGTTGAATGGCAGAAAATCTAAACCACTAAGGCCCCATCCCTACAAATACACGGATGCGTGAGATCAGGCGATCCACCTCAGCATCAACGAGCGAGAGGTCATCAGTGGAGGGGAGCCGCCGAAGGCTGGTTGCACTAGGCAAGATTTACGTCGCCTTTCTTTTTCTTCTGCGCCGCAGTGGATACTCCCATGCAAAATAGGGGCCTAAGATGTGTGTCTAGTTGGCTACCATGTCTTGTTTTTTTGCGGGAATAGTTGGCTACCATGTCATAATGTCAAGATCCACATTGCTAGTCTTGGGAAATAACAAACATGATAAAATAAAGAAAATCACAGGATTATAACTAATTAGGAGAGAAAACTGAAATTTGCTTAAAAATAGATTTGGACCACCGAATTTTCCATTTTGAAGCGCAAGCTAGAATTATTTTTTTGCAGGAAAAGCTAGATTAACAACATTGGCAAATCAACCACGTGCATGTGGCTTTTAATTATCAAGGCCCCCAAAATTTAAGATGCAATAAGTACACCAAATTAATTTGTGTGTACTCCCTTCATTTCTATTTACTCCGTGTTAAGAATTGTCTGGAGTTAAACTATATAAAGTCAGACCAAATTTATACTAAAAAAGCCAACATCTATCTACAATACTAAAGTTATACAATATTACAAATTAATTTCCTGATGCATGTAATGTATTGATTTCATATTATGAATATTGATATATTTTTCTATAAAATTGGTTAATCTTTCCAATGTTTGACTTCTAACAAATCTTATATGCAAAGTAAAAAAAAACGGGGGAGTACAATGTGGCTTCACAAAAATTGACTATGAAACGGTAATTGAGGCCAAGTGGCTCGAATTGTGAGCGTGAAATTCAGAATCCGGCATGCGTGCCGATCGTG